>NC_045963.1:80648908-80681408 GCF_010909765.2 Amblyraja radiata | reverse complement strand
CAGTGTCAGGACAATGACTAGAACTCTTCCGATTACAATCTCCCAACCATAGCCGGCCGTTCTTATAGAAACATCCAACATACTTAAAGGATTGGTCAGGGTAGATGCAGGAAAAATGGTCCCCATGTTGGGGGAGTCCAGAACCAGGGGTCACACACAGTTTAAGAATAAGGGGTAAGGCCATTTAGGACTGAGATGAGGAGAAACCTTTTCACCCAGAGGGTTGTGAGTCTGTGGAATTCTCTGCCACAGAAGGCAGTGGAGGACAATTCACTGGATGTTTTCAACAGAGTTAGGTTTAGCTCTTCGGGCTAACGGAATCGAGGGATGTGGGGAGAAGGCAGGAACGGGGTACTGATTTTGAATGATCAGCCGCGATCATATTGAATGGCGATGCTGGCTCGAAGGGCCGAATGGCCTACTCTTGGACAAATGTTTCTATGTTCACGGTGTTTGGGCAAGTGAATACCAATGAGATGACCCCACACTGCCCTCGGCAGTGATTCGAGGTGATTTCTGCGTTGGTCGGGGTGAGTGGTTCGGTTGTGTACTCTGGTTCAATAAAAGCTGCAACTAAATAAAACCCTCAGATATTTACACACACAAGCCCCAGAAATACACAGCGTGCCAAGTGAAACCACAGAACAGCCAATGTGTGGAAGGCCAGAACCTGCTTTTGGCACCGTTAACTGGAGTCTGCTCTACACATGGCCATGTCCATTTGCTCAGCAAATAACTGGATAGAGAGCAAAACCGTGGCACCCTCTATCTTCACAACGTTCTGGAGGTCGTGCCACAACCATCCTGACACATCCTCTCACCAGCTCGAGTCATAGGGAGTGATACAGTGTGGATGCAGGCCCTTCGGCCCAACTTGCCCACACTGGCCAACATGTCCCCTCTACACTGGAGAAACACAGCGGGTCAGGCAGCATCTATGGAGTGAAGGAATAAGTGACAGAAGAAGGGTCTCGACCCGAAACGTCACCTATTCCTTCGCTCCATAAATGCTGCCTCACCCGCTGAGTTTCTCCAGCATTTTTGTCTGCCTTCGATTTTTCCAGCATCTGCAGTTCCTTCTTGAACATAGGAATCTGAGGGGTAACTGGTTCACACAATGGGTGGTGGGTGGAAGTAACAAGCTGTCAGAGGAGGTCATTGAGGCAGGGTCTTATAAGATCATGAGAGGAATAGATCAGGTGACACACAGAGTCTCTGGCCCAGAATAGGGGAATCCAGGATCAGGGGACATAGGTTTAAGGTGAAGGGGGAAAGATGTAATAGGTACCTGGACTAGACAATAGACAATAGACAATAGGTGCAGGAGTAGGCCATTCGGCCCTTCGAGCCAGCACCGCCATTCAATATGATCATGATCTTGCAACTCACTTCTCCTTGGCATCAGCTCCACCTAGATCAACCAACTCCAATTGGTCCAGAACGCAGCCGCCCGACTCATCACCCACACCAAATCCTGGCATCACATCACTCCAGTCCTCAAACAACTTCACTGGCTTCCCATCTCCCACCGGATCACCTACAAAATCCTGGTCCTCACCTACAAAGCCCTCCACCATCTGGCCCCCCCATATCTCACTGACCTCCTCTCCCCCTACCAACCCTCACGGTCCCTCAGATCCACATCAGCCGGTCTCCTCTCCATCCACAAGTCCAACCTCCGCAGTTTTGGGGACAGAGCCTTCTCCAGGGCAGCTCCCAGGCTCTGGAACTCCCTCCCCCAACTGATCCGCAATTCCGTGTCCCTCACCATCTTCCAGTCCCGCCTCAAGACCCATCTCTTCACCTCTGCCTATCCTTAGCCCCACGTCCCCCTCCCTTTTCATCTGTGCTTGAATTGCCTCGTACTGTGTTTTGTATTGAATTCTGTCTTTACTTTGTGTACTAGTCATGTCTCTACTATTTATTTCATTCCGCTTACATGTTTTTCCTCTACTTGCTAAATTTTTGTAAGGTGTCCTTGAGACTCTTGAAAGGCGCCCATAAATAAAATGTATTATTATTATTATGGCTGATCATCCCCAATCAGTACCCCATTCCTGCCTTCTCCCCATATCCCCTGACTCCACTATATTTAAGAGCCCTATCTAGCTCTCTCTTGAAAGTATCCAGAGAACCAGTCTCCACCGCCCTTTGAGGCAGAGAATTCCGCAGACTAGGTTCCACAGACTAGGTTAGAGATACAGCGCGAAAACAGGCCCTTCGGCCCACCGTGCCGACCAGCGATCCCCGCACATTAACACTATCCGACACACATTTACACCAAGCCAATTAAACTACAAACCCGCACGTCTTTGGAGTGTGGGAGGAAACCGAAGATCTTGGAGAAAACCCACACAGGTCACGGGGAGAACGTGCAAACTCCGTACAGACAGCACCTGAAGTCAGGATTGAACCCGGGTCTCCGGCGCTGTGAGGCAGCAACTCTACCGCTGCGCCACTGTTGTTGGCATGGTCTACCAGCACGCCCCGCCTAAGCTAGTCCTGTGTGTCCACAGTTGGTCCAATATTTGTCTTTTGGATTTATTGATAACTATTGTGTTCTCAGCCTCTAGATTTGGGTCAGTTAATCACGCAGGTACAACACTAATGCCACAAATGTCTGAAGAAGGGTTTCGGCCAGAAACGTCGCCTATTTCCTTAGCTCCATAGATGCTGCCTGACCCGCTGAGTTACTCCAGCACTCTGTGAAACGTCACCTATCCATGTTCTCCACAGATGCTGCCTGACCCGCTGAGTTACTCCAGCACTCTGTGTCCATCTAATCCAAACTAAACTTCTGCTCAGACTGCTCCTTTGTGAGCGGCCGCCCTTGCAGACGGGAGGGACTGTGTGTGTAAGATCCCAGATCAACAAAACTCGTTTGGCAAAGCTCTCCGCAAACGGGCTGGAGAGGAGTGCATAAACGGCTACAAATTTTACAAGCAATGTACTGCTCAAAAGGTTCAATGTGTCCCACATGTATTGAACCGAACCTGCTGCTGTGATTTATTGGGGGGTGGGGGGGGGGCAGTAACGTTAGCACAGAGTTCATGCCTCAGCCTGCCAAACAACCCTACTGAAAAACAATCCTTATTTGTAAATGACTCGACTGTTCTGCACTATCCTGCACCATTTGAGAACCGAATTAGATTTATTTTTCACCCCCTCCCAACATTAAAGTTTTAAGAGCTATGACTTTTGGATAAAGCTGGAAGATTGACATAAACGTTGCCAATAGGTCTCTTAGAGCAACGTTACCGCACCCAGATGTGAATGGCTTTGCCATTGGTACTAATGGCTTCAGCTGGCAATGTCTATTGCTCTGCAACTCCGCCCCCAATCAATAGATGTGGTACCCCAATAGATCTGGTACCCCAATAGATCTGGAAACCCATTAGATCTGGAACCCCAATAGATCTGGAACCCCATTAGATCTGGAACCCCATTAGATCTGGAACCCCATTAGATCTGGAACCCCAATGGATCTGGTACCCCATTAGATCTGGAACCCCATTAGATCTGGAACCCATTAGATCTGGTACCCCATTAGATCTGGGACCCCATTCAATCTGGTGCCCCAATAGAACTGGAACACATTAGATCTGGAACCCCAATAGTTCTGGTACCCCATTAGATCTGGAACCCCATTAGATCTGGAACCCCATTAAATCTGGTACCCCAATAGATCTAGCACCCCATTAGATCTGGTACCCCAATAGATTGGTGCCCCATTAGATCTGGCACCCCATTAGATCTGGAACCCCATTAGATCTGGAACCCCATTAGACCTGGAACCCCAATAGATCTGGAACCCCATTAGATCTGGAACCCCCATTAGATCTGGAACCCCAATAGATCTGGTACCCCAATAGATCTGGAGCCCATTAGATCTGGAACCCCAATAGATCTGGTACCCCAATAGATCTGGTGCCCCAATAGATCTGGTGCCCCATTAGATCTGGTACCCCAATAGATCTGGTACCCCATTAGATCTGGTACCCCATTGGATCTGGAACCCCATTGGATCTGGAACCCCAATAGATCTGCTACCCCATTAGATCTGGTACCCCATTAGATCTGGTACCCCATTAGATCTGGTACCCCATTAGATCTGGTTCCCCATTAGATCTGGAACCCCATTAGATCTGGTACCCCAATAGATCTGGTACCCCAATAGATCTGGTACCCCATTAGATCTGGTACCCCATTAGATCTGGTACCCCATTAGATCTGGTACCCCAATAGATCTGGTACCCCAATAGATCTGGTACCCCAATAGATCTGGTACCCCATTAGATCTGGTAGACGCACAGATTCTCTTGCTCAGAGTAGGGGATTCGAGAACCACAGGACATAGGTTTAAGGTGAAGGGGGGGTGAAAGATTTAATGCGAACCAGTTGGCTAACATTTTCCACACAGGTAGGTGCATGGAACGAGCTGCCAGAGGAGGTAGTTGAAGCTGGGACTATACCAACGTTTAAGTAACATGGATAGGACAGGCTTAGAGGGATATGGGCCAAACGTAGGCAGGTGGGACTCATGTAGCTGGGACATGTTGGCCGGTGTGGGCAAGTTGGAATGAAGGGCCTGTTTCCACACTGTATCACTATGACTCTCCACCTCTCTGTCTCTCTCTTCCCCCACGACATTCCAGAAAACAAGCCTCTACCTCATATATCGGTCAAATCCTCCCTCAAAGTGACTTAACAGGTTACTCTCTGATCCACCTCTACCCCATTGCGGACATTGGACTTTGTCTGTGGAACTGATGCGCTACAATGCTGAGAACTATATTCTGCACTCTGTATCTTCCCCTTTGCTCCACCTGTTGGACTGGAGTTTGACGATTGTGTTCCTTGAGACATGGGACGACAGATGGCACAATGGGCTAAGTGTTCGGCTGGCGACCGGAAGGTAGCCGGTTCGAATCCCGCTTGGAGTGCATACTGTCGTTGTGTCTTTGGGCAAGACACTTCACCCACCTTTGCCTGTGTGTGAATGTGTGTGAGTGATTGGTGGTGGTCGGAGGGGCCGTAGGCGCAGATTGGCAGCCACGCTTCCGTCAGTCTGCCCCAGGGCAGCTGTGGCTACAGAAGTAGCTTACCACCACCGAGTGTGACTGAGGAGTGAATGAATAATGCGATGTAAAGCGCCTTGAGTATTAGAAAGGCGCTATATAAATCCCATCCATTATTATTATTATTATTATTTTTGCTCTATTAATAGTTAAAGAAGGATCCTGACCCATAACATCATCTGTCCATTCCCCTCCACAGATGCTGCCTGACCCACTGAGTCCTTGAGTCTGCTGCATTGCTCAATATTCCACCATCTGCTGCTTCGTGTGCCTGCATCAATATAAATATAAATTGCTCTTGGTATCAATCTAAGAGATTACACAGAACACTCGAACTGGTTTCTGTTGTGAATGAGCAGCCTGTAATAAAAGCAATGCTTGGTACAAATTTTGGAGACTTTTAGATCTCCAAGAATCTTGTTTTTATCTGTTCTTGGGATTGCTTTTAATTTGGACTTCCTGACATTCACAATACAGTCATGGCCCCAAAATATGCTGCTCAGGCCCCTGCCTGTTATAAACAATAATAGACCTCTTTTAAACTTCAAACTGAAGGTGGTGCACAAGGAACTGCAGATGCCGGTTTACAAAAAAACAAAACAGACTAAGTGCTGGAGTAACTCAGCGGGTCAGGCAGCATCTGTGGAGAACATGGATAGGTGACGTTTCACAGAGTGCTGGAGTAACTCAGCGGGTCAGGCAGCATCTGTGGAGAACATGGATAGGTGACGTTTCACAGAGTGCTGGAGTAACTATGCGGGCCAGGCAGCGAGAGAAGGAATGGGTGACGTTTCAGCTGGAGACCCTTCTTCAGACTGTGCAGTGCCTTGTTTTTACATTTTCCCCTCACATGGCTTGGTCTGATAGACAAGCAGAAGGAAGAAATGTAATGGTGTACACTGAAGCGTGGCCTGACGTTAAAACTCCTACTTTGTTTAACAAATCATTTCAGGTGGAGGTTGAATACGTCTGGGACATGCTTGCGATGTTTTAAAAGTACCTCGGTAGTAAAACTACATGGAGTTTAAACACACTTCTTGGGCACGTGTCTTTAGCAGAGCAAGTTGGGAATCTCGCCTGCTGTATAAAATGAGGCAATTTCCTTTTAGAAAATAGATTTCTACCAGCGAGCAATAAATGCTTCGAAATTCATCCGCAGCTAAGCAGGCTAAACAATTGCATCAGTTCCTTCAAACGGTATTCCATTACAGTATGTGGAATGAAGTGTAGAAATAGAACATAACGCACTACAACAACAGCGTAGCCTTTTATGACAATTCAGCCGGGATAAATTTCAAGCCAGAGACCCCGGTTCGATCCGCTGTCTGTACGGAGTTTGCACGTTCTCCCCGTGACCTGCGTGGGTTTTCATCCGAGATCTTCCGTTTCCTCCCACACTCCAAAGACGTACAGGTTTGCAGGTTGATTGTTAAGGGTTTGGACACGTTAGAGGCAGGAAACATGTTCCCGATGTTGGGGGAGTCTAGAATCAGGGGCCACACAGTTTAAGAATAAGGAGTAAGCCATTTAGAACGGAGACGAGGAAGCACACTTTCACACAGAGAGTTGAGAGTCTGTGGAATTATCTGCCTCAGAGGGTGGTGGAGGCCGGTTCTCTGGATGCTTTCAAGAGAGACCTAGATAGGGCTCTTAAAGATAGCGGAGTCAGGGGATATGGGGAGAAGGCAGGAACGGGGTACTGATTGGGGATGATCAGCCATTTTTTTTTTTTTTAATTTAATTTTTTATTTTTTATATAGCACATTTTTAGTCAACTTGCATTGACCCCAAAGTGCTTCACATAATTACATTCACACACACAGGCAAAGGTGGGTGAAGTGTCTTGCCCAAGGACACAACGACAGTATGCACTCCAAGCGGGATTCGAACCAGCTACCTTCCGGTTGCCAGCCGAACACTTAGCCCATTGTGCCATCTGTCGTCCTATGATCACATTGAATAGCGGCGCTGGCTCGAAGGGCCGAATGGCCTACTCCTGCACCTATTGTCTATTGTCTATTGTCTATTGATTGGATTGGAATAAGTGTAAATTGTCCCCAGTGTGTGTGTGTGTGTAGGATAGTGTTAGTGTGCGGGGATCGCTGGTCGGCGCGGACTCGGTGAGCCGAAGGGTCTGTTTCCGCGCTGTATCTCTGAACTAAACTAAACACATTCCAGTCTCAGTTATAAAATTCTTCAGGCAAATATGCAGAACAGGAGTTATTTTCGGCTGAATCTTCAGGATTCAGTGTGCGTCCAAATTTTGAAATGAACTCGGCAGCCAATCTTCCACATTGTCTGTTTCCACTTACTGCGTTAGAAGCAATCTTCCGCGGAGCTTTTTGTCAAGGCACGCTTTTGACAATTATGAGCATTGAAAAGTGATTAGGAATTCCTTCACCTCTCAAAGCGCATTGTGTTTTTTCTACGCAGTTTGCAAACATAAACACATCATCATGTTAAAGCCTTTCATAAAAACCTAGACTCCCCCATCAACAGCCCATTGATGGCATTAAATAAACAGATAGAACGATGAAATATTCTTACATAGAAACTTAGAAAATAGGTGCAGGAGGAGGCCATTCGGCCCCTTCGAGCCAGCACCGCCATTCAATGTGATCATGGCTGATCATCCAGAATCAGTACCCCGTTCCTGCTTTCTCCCCATATCCCTTGATTTCGTTAGCCCGAAGAGCTAAATCTAACTCTTTCTTGAAAAAACGTCCAATGAATTGGCCTCCACTCTGGGATGGCGGGGACTGTCATATGATGAAAGAATGGAGCCACTGGGCTTGTACACTCTGGAGTTTAGAAGGATGAGAGGGTACCTTATGGAGACATATAAAATTATTAAGGGGTTGGACACGCTAGAGGCAGGAAACCTGTTTCCGATGTTGGGGGAGTCCAGAACCAGGGGCCACAGTTTAAGAATAAGGATAAGGAGTAAGCCATTTAGAACGGAGATGAGGAAACACTTTTTCTCACAGAGAGTTGTGAATTTGTGGAATTCTCTGCCACAGAGGGCGGTGGAGGCCAATTTACTGGATGTTTTCAAAAGAGTTAGATAGGACTAGCGGAATCGAGGGATATGGGGAAAAGCAGGAACGGGGTACTGATTATGAATGATCAGCCATGATCACATTAAATGGCAGTGCTGGCTCGAAGGGCCGAATGGCCTACTCCTGCACCTATTGTCTGTGTATCTATGTAGAATCACAATTCTCTGGGTGAAAAAAGTGTTTCCTCATCTCACTCCTAAATGGCCTGGCCCTTATTCTTGCACCTATTATCATCCTTTAATTGGTTCTGAGTTGGATGATCAGCCATGATCATATTGAAGGGCCGAATGGCCTACTCCTGCACCTATTTTCTATGTTTCTATGATTAATTGGTTATTGGCTGCAACCTTCCCTCCATTGATGAACTGTACACTGCAAGGGCCAGGAAGCGAGCAGGCAAGATCATCTCTGACCCCTCTCACCCTGGCCACAAACTCTTTGAATCACTTCCCTCTGGAAGGCGACTCCGGACTGTCAAAGCTGCCACAGCCAGACATAAAAACAGTTTTTATCCACGAGTAGTTGCTCTACTCAACAGCCAAAAATCTGTAGCCTCCATTTGCTCTGGTATTTTATTTAATTCACATGTTTAATCGATAATGTTTTATTATTAATGTTTAATGTTTTATGTGTCATTCCTAACTGTCACTGTATGTCATGTTGTCACTTGCGGGCGGAGCACCAAGGCAAATTCCTTGTATGTGAATACTTGGCCAGTAAACTTATTCATTCATTCATTAAGTAATCCTTCGCTAACTTGACAAACGTTTCCTCTGGCCACAATCTTTAAAAGGCTCACTGAACTTGTCGTAACATTCGGAAGAAATTGTCTTGCGACACTGCCGAGGTGGTATAAGAGCCATCTTACTGAATGAACAAGTGGCCCAGCAACCTGAAGCATTTACCCTTCTCAAGAGAGTAATTATCCCACCTAACAAAAGCTGACACCAAATTCAAAAGCTCGATATCAGTCGGGACATTGCAATGGAAACCTGCCCCCTTGGTCATCTCAATTAGACAGTCACCTCCAGCATGAGCTTCGTCCTTTGGAGAAGAGTCTGTTGTGAATGAGGGCTGCCTCCCAGAATAAACATACATCAGTCCCCGATGGAGGTGGGTGACCCCAGAGCCAGCATTTCACAGACCCAACAATATATAAAATCAATACCTTTATGGATTGGTAGCACTTCATATTTTCCTTCCCCGCCCCCCCCCCCCCCCCCCCCCCCCCCCCCCCCCCCCCCCCCCCCCCCCTTTAGTGTTAAATCCTTGTAGCTCTGCCCCTTGCCATTAAAAATCACACACCACTTTACGGCCGACATCACTAATCGTAGCGTTAAGGGCCTGTCCCACTTACGTGCGATTGCGTGCGTTTGGCGCGACCAATCATCGACGTCATGCTTACAAATCAGCTGGGTAGGAGGCGGGCCGATTGAATTTGGGCGTCGCACGGCGTCAGGCAGTGATGTCATCACGTAACGCCATGCCGGGCGGTGACGTCATCGCAACGCCCGGCTAGGCAACGCTAGGCATACGCCGTCAAGACGCTGCGTACGAACTCAAGGCGCTGCGTACGACCACAATGTGCGTGCGTGCGTACTAGGGCCGACAGGCCATTGGCGTACGAAGATTTCGGCCACTGCAAGGAGTTCGGTGCCCCGCGCGATGTCGGGACCAGCCCCGCACAACTCCGCACTTCTAAGTGGGACCGGCCCCACGCGGGCATACGGTGCCCGTACGCCTCAAGGTTGCGTAATTAGCAAGCTAAGGTCGCGTAAGTGGGACAGGCCCTTTAGTACGTCCAGCTACCGACATTGCCATGGGCGTTCTGTATTTTGGCGCGCAATGCGTTCTGGTTTATGATATTAACGTGGAATTTGCGAGCCTGGTTAGCCCTTCCTGTGCGGGTTGTAGAGTCTACTGTTTGCCTTCACCGTGTTCAGAGTGAACGAGATGGTGAGAGGCGTGACGCGCGGCGTGGTGGCGGACACACCAGCGTGCCGTCCCAAACAGCTGCCGACTGCATTCCCAGCCTCTACGCTGGCCTCGAAATATTCCCAGATTCACTCTGTAAACTCCACGCTGCAGTTTAGCCAAAGTGAGCTCTTTTTATTACCAGAGGATGAACAATTTCTTAGATGCCACTTATCTGAGTGGCCCAGGCAGCGAGCAGATAAGTGAGTTTGATGTACAGAGCTTATGTACCGAACATGCTAAACTCAAATAGAAATGATGATACAGTGTGACGCAGGGATTTAGCCTGACGCCAAGAATACTCATTATTTCCTTACGTTTGCTTGCACGGGAATGGGGGGTTGGGGGGGGTGGGGGGGGTGGGGAGGAGTCTGGATTTATAGTAGCAGACACTCACAACATTGAATTTTACAACCATAAGACATTGGAGCAGATTTAGGCCTTTCAGCCCATCTATTCTGCTCCACTAGGGTCATGGCTGATCTATCTTTCCCTCTCAACTCCATTCTGAATCTGTGGAATTCTCTGCCTCAGAGGGCGGTGGAGGCGGGTTCTCTGGATGCTTTCAAGAGAGAGCTAGATAGGGATTTTAAAAATAACAGAGTCAGGGGATATGGGGAGAAGGCAGGAACGGGGTACTGATTGGGGATGATCAGCCATGATCACATTGAATGGCAGTGCTGGCTCGAAGGGCCGAATGGCCTACTCCTGCACCTATTGTCTATTGTCTCCTGCCTTCTCCCCATAGCCTTGACAACCAGAGACCCGGGTTCCATCCCGACTACAGGTGCTTGTCTGTATGGAGTTTGCACGTTCTCCCCGTGACCTGCGTGGGTTTTCTCCGGGTGCTCAAGTATAACTCCCACATTCTAAAGACGTACAGGTTTGTAGGTTATTTGGCTTCTGTACTCTGAAGCCAGTGTGTCCAACAGAATTAGTGATCGGCGATCGCTGGTCGGTACAGAATCGGTGGGCCGAAGGGCCAGTTTCTGCGCTGTATCTCAAAAACTAAATCTTGCAGGGAATGGAGAGATATGGGACGACAGAGGAGATTAGATCAATTTTTCATCCTGTTCAGCACAGAGATTGTGGGCTGAAGGGCCTGTTCCTGTTCTGTACTGTTCTATGTTCTATCTCACTCAACCAAACATCTGTTTCCCTTACAATCTTTGAAAACGAACAAACATTTGAGTTCTCTTCTCAAGAATTCCTGTAAAATAGAATATTATTTTCGGGGGAGAGATATTTTTCACATTAACTTCTTCGTTGCGTCCCAATATGAGTTAACTCTTCAAGGGCCTGTCCCACTTACGCGACTTTTTCGGCGACTGTATTTTTCACCATGTTGAAAATCCAGCGGTGATCAGAAAGATGCTACGATCCTTGGGTGACTGAGGTGACGACTCACGACCGTACAGGGGACATGTCGCGGGGTATCACAAGGGGGTCGCTTGTATGGTCGTGAGAGGTCGCCAGGGCCAGTATGGTCGTGAGTCGTCTCCTAGTCGCCCAAAGAGTCGTAGCGTATTTCTCGTCGCCGCTGGATATTTTCACAATGGTGAATATTTTCGGCGACCTATGATGGGTGCCAGCAGTCGCCGAAAAAGTTGTGTACGTGGAACAGGCCCTTTACAATAGACAATAGACAATAGGTGCAGGAGTAGGCCATTCGGCCCTTCGAGCCAGCACCCGAGTTTACACACCTCATGAGAAACTGTCACAGTGCTCATGAACAGAGCTTGGTGTCTGACACTGGGCCACAAGATTGCTTTAGGCTTTTAGATTTTGGAGATACAGTGCAGAAACAGGCCCTTCGGCCAACCAAGTCCGTGCCGACCAGCGATCACAAGCACTATCCTACACACACCGGGGACAATTTACATTTACAGAAGCCAATTAACCTACAAACCTGTACGTCTTTGAGTGTGGGAGTTAACCGGAGCACCCGGAGAAAACCCACGCAGGTCACGGGGAGAACGTACAAACTCCGTACAGACAGCACCCATAGTCGGGATTGAACCCGGGTCTCTGGCGCTGTAAGCGCTGTGAGGCAGCAACTCTACCGCTGCACCACCGTAACAGCCACATTACCCTCTAAACTAAATGTACCCTCGATGTACGATCGTGAGCATAAAGCTGAACGATCTGGGCTTGAGGACTGTGATGAAAAACACACACATATTATGGTGGAGGAAGGCTACAGGAAGTTTTTTTCTTGGGGAGGGAAATTGCATCCAGGACTCTGGGCAGCAAACAATGAGCCGGAGAGATAAGGTTTGGCCACTCAACGCTCTCTCAGCTTCCTGCTCAAGATGTCCTGCCAGCATGTGCGCAGCAAAGATACGGCCCACTGCTCTTGTTTGGCCCTTTATTTACTCCCATCTATTTGTTCCTGGGAAAAAGAATCCACAGAGACAAAGAACGGGGACTGCTAAGTGGAGATCGGACATCGCTTCATGCCTGGTTCCATTTTTTCCTCACCACTTATCCACCACTTCCGTCTGTGGAGCCCCTCCCCCCCCCCCTTCTACTCTTGAGCTCCTCGGGATGAAGGCAAAGATCAAATTACCCGCTAAAATGTGTGCACTTCTTGACCCACGCAACACGACTCGGGAAGAGAAACAATCTGAAACGCACATCCCTGCACTCACATCTCCGGTGCTAAACACCTCTCCAGGGCCATTTAGACAATAGACAATAGGTGCAGGAGTAGGCCACTTGGAGCCAGCACCGTCATTCAATGTGATCATGGCTGATCATCCACAATCAGTACCCCGTTCCTGCCTTCACCCCATATCCTCTGACTCCGCTATCTTTAAGAGCCCTATCTAGCTCTCTCTTGAAAGTATCCAGAGAACCAGCCTCCACTGCCCTTGAGACAGACTCACAACTCTCTGTGAGAAAAAGTGGTTCCTTGTCTCCGTTCTAAATGGTTTACTCCTTATTCTTAAACTGTAGCCCCTGGTTCTGGACTCCCCCAACATCAGGAACATGTTTCCTGCCTCTAGCGTGTCCAAACCCTTAATAATCTTATATGTTTCAATAAGATGCCCTCTCATCCTTCTAAACTCCAGAGTGTACAAGCCCAGCCGCTCCATTCTCTCAGCATATGACAGTCCCACCATCCCGGAGTGGAGGCCAATTCATTGGACATTTTGCAAGAGAGAGTTAGATTTAGCCCTTAGGGCTAACGGAATCAAGGGATATGGGGAGAAGGCAGGAACGGGGGGTACTGATTGTGGATGATCAGCCATGATCGTATTGAAAGCGGTGCAGGCTGGAAGGGCCGAATTCCAGAGTATACACACCCAGCCGCTCCATTCTTTCCATATGACAGTCTCGCCATCCCGGGAATTAACCTGGTGAACCTACGCTGCGCTCCCTCCCATTTGATCTTGCCTTCCGAACCACGTTCCCATTCCGACTTCGACAAACTTGGGGAATTCCTGGTCTCGGGCATTTTGAACGCCACTACCTGGAAGTCTGTGTGGGTCATGTCAGCGTCAGTGGTCTGTCTGCTTAAAAGAAAAACAAGCCTCAATGGGGTGTCCGTGTCAAAAGAAGCTCTCTCCTGCATTGTCTTTGTTTGCCCAGGGTCATCGAGAGGTCAAGCTTTTTTTTGTGTGCGTGGTTGTGATCACAATGCTTCCACTCACCCCTCCACATCTGACAACAAGGCTTGTTCTATCTGTGGCGTACACAGGACAGGTTTTCTCAGCCCAACAAGATACCCAAATGCTCCCTGCCCCCTGAAGTGGGCTCAGTTACAAGTGGAAATAAAACCAAACGATTCCAGGCCCCGAACTGGGGCGCTAAAGATTTCCCCCGATACCAAGCCACGAGATCATTTCACGTCACCTCGTTGGGAATTTCATTTCAGCTGAAAGTCGAAGGGAGCGTACTTTAAGAATCTGAACACATTAAGGTGATCAATAAATAAATAAATAGACACATTTGCCGATTGCTTCGACCAACACCTCCGCTCAGTTCGCACTACCCAACCTGATCTCCCGGTGGCTCAGCACTTCAACTCCCCCTCCCATTCCGAATCCAACCTCTCTGTCCTGGGCCTCCTCCATGGCCAGAGTGAGTCCCACCGCAAATTGGAGGAGCAGCACCTCATATTTCGCTTGGACAGTTTACACCCCAGCGGTATGAACATTGTCTTCTCCAATTTCAGGTAGTCCCTGCTTCCTCCCTCCTTCCCCTCCCCTTCCCAGCTCCCCCACCGCCTCTTCCTTTCTTCTTCTCCCCCCCTCCCCCACATCAATCTGAAGAAGGGTCTCGACCCGAAACGTCAGCTATTTCCTTCGCTCCATAGATGCTGCTGCACCCGCTGAGTTTCTCCAGCATTTTTGTCTACCTTCGATTTTCCAGCATCTGCAGTTCCTTCTTAAACAAGGTGATAAATCAGACCATTTCCTGCCAAATTCTGAATTAAAACGCAGAAACTTAAACAAAACGTTATTCCCTTATCATGTATCTTCCTGTACACTGTGGACGGCTCGATTGTAATCATGTATTGTCTTTCCGCTGACTGGTTAGCACGCAACACAAAAGCCTTTCACTGTACCTCGCTACATGTGGCAATAAACCACTACAGTAAAATGGAACTGGAAAATAAATAGTGAAATAAATCAACGGGGAATTTTATTTCACCAGAAAGGAGGAGAGAAGGTGCTGAACAGGGTAAAGCAACAAATCGAAACATTTTCCCAGCCAAGTTCAGAACTAAACACTCTTGCTATTGAGGGAGTGCAGCGTAGGTTCACCAGGTTAATTCCCGGGACGGCGGGACTGTCATATGCTGAGAGAATGGAGCGGCTGGGCTTGTACACTCTGGAGTTTAGAAGGATGAGAGGGTATCTTATTGAACCATATAAGATTATTAAGGGTTTGGACACGCAAGAGGCAGGAAACATGTTCCCGATGTTGGGGGGGGGGGAGTCCAGAACCAGGGGCCACACACAGTTTAAGAATAAGGGGTAAGCCATTTAGAACGGAGATGAGGAAACACTTTTTCACACAGAGAGTTGAGAGTCTGTGGAATTCACTGCCTCAGAGGGCGGTGGAGGCCGGTTCTCTGGATACTTTCAAGAGAGAGCTAGATAGGGCTCTTAAAGATAGCGGAGTCAGGGGATATGGGGAGAAGGCAGGAACGGGGTACTGATTGGGGATGATCAGCCATGATCACATTGAATGGCGGTGCTGGCTCAAAGGGCCGAATGGCCTAATCCTACACCTATTGTCTAAAACATCATCTGTCCATTCCCCTCCACAGATGCTGCCTGACCCACTGAGTCCTTGAGTCTGGTGCATTGCTCAATATTCCACCATCTGCTGTTCCGTGTGCCTGCATCAATATAAATTGCTCTTGGTATCAATCTAAGAGATTACACATTGAATGGCGGTGCTGGCACGGGGTGGGGGGGGGGGGGGGGGGGGGGGGCGAATGGCCTAGTCTTGCACCTATTGTCTATTGTCTATAGTCTAAACCTCGACGTAAAAAACCTGCTGAATCAGCTAATGGTTTATAGAGTACAACATCGCTGTATATGTTCATTACATGTGCAGCAACTGAATCCAAGAAGCTGGGGTATACTATGGACAACCTTTTAAACGGGCGTTGTGAATTGTGAAGGGCTTCAACCTTACATCCGCCAACATACGACAGTTGTACGATTCACAGGGTGTCATGCAGCATAGTATTATCACCAGCGTGGCATATGGATGCTCGCTGGACTTAATTTACCTTCATCCTCTTTTCACGCTAAAATTAGCACAACGCAGTCTTATTAAACGCAATGCTGTTCAGTCTGATAATGCCAGCGGCCACAGTGAACCTTCCCGCACTCACTATCTCAATCCTTAAAGGCCTGTCCCACTTAGGCAATTGTTTTCGGCGACTTGCTGGCACCCGCCATTAGTCGACTCTTAGGGCGACTATTCACGACCATCCAGGCCTCACCCCGCGACATGAGTTACTCCAGCACTCTGTGAAACGTCACCTATCCATGTTCTCCACAGATGCTGCCTGACCCGCTGAGTTACTCCAGCACTCTGTGAAACGTCACCTATCCATGTTCTCCACAGATGCTGCCTGACCCGCTGAGTTACTCCAGCACTCTGTGAAACGTCACCTATCCATGTTCTCCACAGATGCTGCCTGACCCGCTGAGTTATGGTGCAGCAGCATCTGTGGAGCTAAGGAAATAGGCAACGTTTCGGGCCGAAACCCTTCTGGAAATAGGCAACGTTTCGGGCTGAAACCCGGAAGGGTTTCGGCCCGAAACGTTGCCTATTTCTTTAGCTCCATAGATGCTGCTGCACCCGCTGAGTTACTCCAGCACTCTGTGAAACGTCACCTATCCATGTTCTCCACAGATGCTGCCTGACCCGCTGAGTTACTCCAGCACTCTGTGAAACCTCACCTATCCATGTTCTCCACAGATGCTGCCTGACCCGCTGAGTTACTCCAGCACTCTGTGAAACGTCACCTATCCATGTTCTCCACAGATGCTGCCTGACCCGCTGAGTTACTCCAGCACTCTGTGAAACGTCACCTATCCATGTTCTCCACAGATGCTGCCTGACCCGCTGAGTTACTCCAGCACCCTGTGTCCGTCTAAAGTTCGAACATTATTTGTACCAAACAGCCAGGCTGCAACTAGAAACAAGGAACTGTAGATGCTGGATAATACACTAAAGGAGATTATCTCATTCCCACATAGGGTTTGCAAGCAATAACAGATAACAGAGCAACTGAATGAAGATCAAGCAGATACCATTCATTCTGTTGATGGATATCCACCTAATCTCCTAATCAAACAGTATAAACTAACCCACTAGGATTAGCTGTTGCAAATATAGAGATAGGGTGTAGGAAGAGTCACGTTCTCCATCTCATCCATCACCTTGCCACTGTTGTAAACTAATCTAAACTAACTTCCTTTCTCGTGCCATGACGGGCTAGCCCAGCAGCGGCACTCAGTTGGAGATGCGTACACACTCGATGAGTTATCTGATGGTGGACCTTCAGCTCGAGTGTCTCTCAACACCCGCATGTGTCTATGTGGCTTGTCACTCAGTGCGTTATCACCAAACGCCCACTCCGTCCTGACAAGCCTGACGGTGCGTTTGGCTGATTGCTGCCAACGCCAGAACAAAGCTGGAAGGACATGTGTCCAACCCTTTAAATTCTTAAGGGGGTTGGACAGGCTAGATGCAGGAAGATTGTTCCCGATGTTGGGGAAGTCCAGAACTAGGGGTCACAGTTTAAGGATAAGGGGGAAATCTTTTAGGACCGAGATGAGGAAAACATTTTTCACACAGAGAGTGGTGAATCTGTGGAATTCTCTGCCACAGAGGGTAGTTGAGGCCACAGTTCATTGGCTATATTTAAGAGGGAGTTAGATGTGGCCCTTGTGGCTAAAGGGATCAGGGGGTATGGAGAGAAGGCAGGTACAGGATACTGAGTTGGATGATCAGCCATGATCATATTGAATGGTGGTGCAGGCTCGAAGGGCCGAATGGCCTACTCCTGCACCTATTTTCTATGTGTTCGTTCGGAGTGCTTGGTCATACAGTGAGAGCGTGGAAACAGGCCCTTCGGCCCAACTTTCCGTTCTGTTCTGTTGTTTTGAACAATCCCTCAGGAATTGCCACTTTCATTTCACTGTACATCTTGTATGTGTATGTGACAAATAAAGTTGACTTGAACTTGAACTTGCCCACACTGTCCAACAATGTCCCAGCTACACTAGTCCCACCTGCCTGCCCTTGGTCCATATCCCTCCAAACCTGTCCTATCCATGTACCTGTCTAACTGTTTCTTAAACGTCGGGATAGTCCCTGCCTCAACTACCTCCTCTGGCAGCTCGTTCCATACACCCACCATCCTCTGGGTGAAAAAGTTACTCCTCAGATTCCTATTAGATCTTTTCCCCTTCACCTTGAACCCATGTCCTCTGGTCCTCGATTCCCCTACTCTGGGCAAGAGACTGTGCATCAACCCGATCTATTCCTCTCATGATTTTATACAACTCTATAAGATCACCCCTCATCCTCCTGCGCTCCAAGGAATAGAGACCCAGCTTACTCAACCACTCCCTGTAGCTCACACCCTCTAGTCCTGGCAACATCCTCGTAAATCTTCTCTGAACCCTTTCAAGCTTGACAATATTTCCTATAACATGGTGCCCAGAACTGAACACAATATTCTAAATGCGGTCTCACCAACGTCTGATACAACTGCAACATGACCTCCCAACTTCTATACTCAATACTCAAACTGATGAAGGCCAAAGTGCCAAAAGCCTTTTTGACCACCATATCTACCTGCGACTCGACCTTCAAGGAACCATGCACCTGTACTCCTAGATCCCTCTGCTCTACAACACTACCCAGAGGCCGACCATTTACTGTGTAGGTCCTGCCCTTGTTCGATGTCCCAAAATACAGCACCTCACACTTCTCTGAATTCTTCATTTTAAACATGCTAAAACCTTGAAGGTTATCGAGTCATAGAGTGATACAGTGTTGAAACAGGCCCTTCGGCCCAACTTGCCCACACCCTCTAGTCCTGGCAATATCCTTGTAAAGCTTCTCTGAATCCTTTCAAGCTTGACAATATCTTTCCTTTAACAGAGGGCCCTCCTTCAGACCCTTCTCCCCATATCCCCTGACCCCACTATCTTTAAGAGCCCTATCTAGCTCTCTCTTGAAAGTATCCAGAGAACTGGCCTCCATCGCCCTCTGAGGCAGAGAATTCCACAGACTCACAACTCTCTGTGAGAAAAAGTGTTTCCTCGTCTCCGTTCTAAATTCTTAAACTGTGGCCCCTGGTTCTGGACTCCCCCAACATCGGGAACATCGCTCCAAGATATAAACATATAACCATATAACAATTACAGCACGGAAACAGGCCATCTCGGCCCTTCTAGTCCGTGCCGAACACTTATTCTCACCTAGTGCCATCTACCTGCACTCATACCATAACCCTCCATTCCTTTCCCGTCCATATGCCTATCCAATTTATTTTTAAATTATAAAATCGAACCTGCCTCCACCACTTCCACTGGAAGCTCATTCCACACAGTTACCACTCTC
Organism: Amblyraja radiata; assembly: GCF_010909765.2. NCBI lineage: Eukaryota > Metazoa > Chordata > Chondrichthyes > Rajiformes > Rajidae > Amblyraja > Amblyraja radiata. Next base: position 80,662,189 of record NC_045963.1, on the reverse strand, counting down.
TGAGTAAAGAAATTCCCCCTCATGTTACCCCTAAACTTTGGTTTCCTCCCACACTCCAAAGACGCGCGGGTTTGTGGGTTTGGCGTAAGAATGTGAAATGGCCCCTAATGTGCGCGGGACAGTGTTAGCGTGCGGGGATCGCTGGTCGGCGCGGACTTAGCGGGACAACGTGCCTGTTCCCGCGCTGTATCTCCACACCGACCTGAACTAAACCTTTGGAAGAACCGCCGCAGTCGTTAATTGAACAGATGCCACATGTATAAACCACGCACTAGTCTCCACGCCTGCTCGCTGGAGATGCTATCTTCAAAGTTTCTCGTTCGTTTCAACTCTGAAATCTGGAGCACTAACTACATTTTATACACTATTTGTTCCAACCGTAGGTTTTTGTTAATTATATTTCAACACAAAAAGCTTTTGAAGAGAAGTCATCATCGGCACTGCCCCAGAATGGACCTTGCACTAACATCTCACACACCTGCTCGCTGAAGCTTTTAAAACTCCATGTGGTAAATTCAGATGAAAACCTTCAGGCTTTAATAAGCTTGTTTGGAATTCCTTTTTACAGTTTAAAGAGGAACTTAAGCTGAACCAAGCGTCAAGAATCAGAAATCAAACGTCTGGATTTCACTCCCTGAAGAAACTATTGAGAATAAAGCTGAGTCGAAAATTTAATCTGGACAGACTTTCACTGCAAATCACTGCACTGTAGACATGGGGCGAATACGTTTCTTATAGAATGTGTATGTTCGTTCTCCCCCGTCACAGCTGAGTTACTCCAGCACTCTGTGAAACGTCACCTATCCATGTTCTCCACAGATGCTGCCTGACCCGCTGAGTTACTCCAGCACTCTGTGAAACGTCACCTATCCATGTTCTCCACAGATGCTGCCTGACCCACTGAGTTACTCCAGCACTCTGTGAAACGTCACCTATCCATGTTCTCCACAGATGCTGCCTGACCCGCTGAGTTACTCCAGCACTCTGTGAAACGTCACCTATCCATGTTCTCCACAGATGCTGCCTGACCCGCTGAGTTACTCCAGCACTCTGTGAAGCGTCACCTATCCATGTTCTCCACAGATGCTGCCTGACCCGCTGAGTTATGGTGCAGCAGCATCTGTGGAGCTAAGGAAATAGGCAACGTTTTGGGCCGAAACCCTTCTGGAAATAGGCAACGTTTCGGGCTGAAACCCGGAAGGGTTTCGGCCCGAAACGTTGCCTATTTCCTTAGCTCCATAGATGCTGCTGCACCCGCTGAGTTACTCCAGCACTCTGTGAAACGTCACCTATCCACGTTCTCCACAGATGCTGCCTGACCCGCTGAAGCTCGTAAGGTCTAGGAGCAGAATTAGGCCATTCGGCCCATAAAGTCTACTCCAACATTCAAACATGGCTGATCTATCTCTCCCTCCTAACCCCATTCTCCTGCCTTCTCCCCATAACCCCCGGACTAATCGAGTATCTGTCAATCTCCATTTAAAAAATATCCAAATGATTACTCCTGCACTTCATGTTTAAGAAGGAACTGCAGATGATGGAAAAATCGAACGTAGACAAAAATGCTGGAGGAACTCAGCAGGTGAGGCAGCATCTATGGAGCGAAGGAATAGGTGACGTTTCGGGTCGAGACCCTTCTTCAGACCCTTCTCCCTGTCAATGTTCCTTACAGAAACATATACAATTCTTGAGGGATTAGACAGGCTAGATGCAGGAAAAATGTTCCCGATGTTGGGGGAGTTCAGAACCAGGGGTCACACAGTTTAAGAATAAGGGGTCGGCCATTTAGAACTGAGATGAGGAAAAACTTTTTCAGCCAGAGAGTTGTGTGAATCTGTGGAATTCTCTGCCACAGAGGGCAGTGGAGGCCGATTCACTGGATGTTTTCAAGAGAGAGTTAGATTTAGCTCTTTGAGCTAACGGAGTCAAGGGATATGGGGAGAAGGCAGGAACGGGGTACTGATTGTGGATGATCAGCCATGATCACATTGAATGGTGGTGCTGGCTCGAAGGGCCGAACGGCCTACTCCTGCATCTGTTTTCTATGTTTCTATGTTTCTTCTGTTTGTCCGTTCTCCCCGTGACCTGCGTGGGTTTTCTCCGGGTGCTCCGGTTTCCTCCCACATCCCAAAGACGTACAGGTTTGTAGATGAATTGACTTCAGTAAATATTTTAAATTGTCTCAAATGTGTGTAGGTATAGTGTTAGTGTGCGGGGATCGCTGGTCAGCACGGACCTGGTGGGCCGAAGGGCCTGAATATTGTTGGTGACCCTCGGACTATCTTTGATCGGACTTTACTGGCTTTACCTTGCAATAAACGTTATTCCCTTACAATATCTGTATACTATAACTGGCTTGAATGTAATCATGTGTTGTCTTTCCGCTGACTGGATAGCACGCAACAAAAGCTTTTCACTGTACCTCGGTACACGTGACAATAAACCAAAGAGTCTCGACCCAAAACGTCACCCATTCCTTCTATATGGAGATGCTGCCTGTCCCGCAGAGTTACTCCAGCATTTTGTGTCCATGTACTGAACTAGATTCATAGAGTGATACAGTGTGGAAACAGGCCCTTCGGCCCAACTTGCCCACACCGGCCAGCAATGTCCCAGCTACACTAGTCCCACCTGCCTGCCCTTGGTCCATATCCTTCCAAAACTGTCCTATCCATGTACCTGTCTAACCGTTTCTTAAACGTTGGGATAGTCCCAGCCTCAACTACCTCCTCTGGCAGCTTGTTCCATACACCCACCACCCTTTGTGTGAAAAAGTTACCTCTCAGATTCCTATTAAATCTTTTCCCCTTCACCTTGAACCTATGTCCTCTGGTCCTCGATTACTCTACTCTGGGCAAGAGACTCTGTGCGTCTACCCGATCGATTCCTCTCATGATAGGTGACAATTCGTATCCTATCATGGAAACATAGAACATCGAAAAATAGGCGCAGAAGTAGACCATTCGGCCCTTCAAGTCAGCACTGCCATTCAATATGATCATAGCTGATCATCCACAATCAGTACCCCGTTCCTGCTTTTTCCCCCATATCCCTTGATTCTGTACCCCGAAGAGCTAAATCTCTTTTGAAAACATTCACTGAATCGACCTCCACTGCCTTCTGTGGCAGAGAATTCCACAGATTCACAACTCTCTGGGTGAAGAGGTTTTTCCTCAGTGCAGTCCTAAATGGCCGACCCGCTATTCTTAAACTGTGTGTGACCCCTGGTTCTGGTCTCCCCCAACATCCCACGACAGGTGACAAACTAAACGCGCTTGAATATAGAGTGGAGAGACAGGGCCATTGGCCTGTGAGCGAGCTTTTCCCACAGTGCAGGTGGATGGATGTTGACATTAGTGCCTCAGCTCAGCGCAAGTTCCCAGAGCAAACATCATATCTCTTTTCTCCCTGGGAATTAAAACGTTTTTCCTTTCGGGTTGGCCGGCATTTCAAATGTTATCAAGTGAAGGGCAATAAAGCCATCACCTCCAACAAGTTGTGAAAGCAAGCCAAGGTCAATAATACTTGCATTTTCATTTATCTGGCTACTGAGATTCAATTAGGCAATAAACATTGTATTTGGCAACAAACAAGTCATTCGAAAGCTATCACAGGGACCATAATGTGTCGGAAGGAGCTGCAAATGCTGGTTCCTTTTCTCCACAGACGCTGCCTGACCCACTGAGTTACTCCAGCACTCTGTGAAACGTCACCTATCCATGTTCTCCACAGATGCTGCCTGACCCGCTGAGTTACTCCAGCACTCTGTGAAACGTCACCTATCCATGTTCTCCACAGATGCTGCCTGACCCGCTGAGTTATGGTGCAGCAGCATCTGTGGAGCTAAGGAAATAGGCAACATTTCGGGCCGAAACCCTTCTGGAAATAGGCAACGTTTCGGGCTGAAACCCGGAAGGGTTTCGGCCCGAAACGTTGCCTATTTCCTTAGCTCCATAGATGCTGCTGCACCCGCTGAGTTACTCCAGCACTCTGTGAAAAGTCACCTATCCATGTTCTCCACAGATGCTGCCTGACCCGCTGAGTTACTCCAGCACTCTGTGAAACGTCACCTATCCATGTTCTCCACAGATGCTGCCTGACCCGCTGAGTTCCTCCAGCACTCTGTGAAACGTCACCTATCCATGTTCTCCACAGATGCTGCCTGACCCGCTGAGTTATGGTGCAGCAGCATCTGTGGAGCTAAGGAAATAGGCAACATTTCTGGCCGAAACCCTTCTGGAAATAGGCAACGTTTCGGGCTGAAACCCGGAAGGGTTTCGGCCCGAAACGTTGCCTATTTCCTTAGCTCCATAGATGCTGCTGCACCCGCTGAGTTACTCCAGCACTCTGTGAAAAGTCACCTATCCATGTTCTCCACAGATGCTGCCTGACCCGCTGAGTTACTCCAGCACTCTGTGAAACGTCACCTATCCATGTTCTCCACAGATGCTGCCTGACCCGCTGAGCTACTCCAGTACATTCCGTCTTTTTAAAGAAAATTGCAAATCGGCCTCTGCAGTTCCTAGTGTCTGCATTCATCCCAACCAGGGCATGCTGGCCTTGCTATTCCTCTACAGAGTCCTCCCACTAATTGCATCTTCCCCTTACTTTCTCCTCCCTCGTGAGCACATCAAGCCTCGTAAAGGCACAGTTGCTCCCCTGAGGCAACATCTCCTCATTCCCACACTCTGTGAGTACGGAGAAACGTTTCACATTCTTAATGCAGTCATTTACCAGCGGTCGTATACTCAAGCTCCCTTATTCTTGCACCCTATAAAACAATCTCGCTATATCTTCTCCGGCATCCTTTTGACAATCTCCTCTCAAGTTTTATTGTCTGCCATCTCAGTCCAATCTTCTCCCTTCAAAAGTGACTTTAGCCCATTCCATCTTTACTGCCTGTGGAGTTTCCATTACTCTGGTGACATTATGGGCCGGCACGGTGGAGCAGCGGGTAGTGTTGCTGCCTCACGGTGCCGGAGACTCGGGTTCCATCCCGACTACGGGTGCTGTCTGTACGGAGTTTGCACGTTCTCCCCGTGACCTGCGTGGGTTTTCTCCGGGTGCTCCGGTTTCCTCCCGCACTCCAAATACGTGCGGGTTTGTAGGTTAATTGGCTTTGTGTCCCTAATGTGTGTAGGATCGTGTTAGTGTGCGGGGATCGCTAGTCGGTGCGGACTCGATGGGCTGAAGGGCCTGTAGCTCTAAACTAAATTATAGAGGTGTACAAAATCATGAGAGGAATAGATCGGGCAAACGCACAGAGTCTCTCGCCCAGAGTAGGGGAATCGAGGACCAGAGGACATAGGTTTAAGGTGAGAGGGCAAAGGTTTAATAGGAACATGAGGGGCAACTTTATTGATGCAATGTGCGGAAGGTGTATGGAACGAGCTGCCGGAGGAGGTAGTCGAGGCTGGGACTATTGAAACGTTTAAGAAATATTTAGATAGGACAGGTTTGGAGGGATATGGGCCAAACGCGGGCAGGTGGGACTAGTGTAGCTGGGACATGTTGGTCGGTGTGGGCGAGTTGGGATGAAGGGTCAAGTCAAGTTTATTTGTCACATACACATACGCAGTCTGTTTCCACACTGTATCACTCTGTGACTATTATTGCCTCGAGATGTTCTCCACAATGAGCAACCCGATATGTCGAGTCAGCATGATGCACTCCGTCAATGTGCCACCCGGGCACATTCACTGCCAACTCCAACTATTATCTGCACTTTTCCTCAATATCATCTTTGTAATTTAGTTTAGTTTAGAGATACAGCGCGGAAACAGGCCCTTCGGCCCACCGAGTCCACGCCGACCAGCGATCCCCGCACACTGACACTATCCTACACACACACACTAGTGACAATTTACGGGAAGGCAGGAACGGGGTACTGATTGGGGATGATCAGCCATGATCACATTGAATGTCGGTGCTGGCTCGAAGGGCCGAATGTCCTACTCCTGCACCTATTATCTATTGTCTACACTTACACCAAGCCAGTTTACCTACAAACCTGTACGGTTTTGTAGTGTGGGAGGAAACCGGAGCACCCGGAGAAAACCCACAAGGTCACAGGGGAGAACGTGCAAACTCCGTACAGACAGCACCCGTAGTCGGGATGGAACCCGGGTCACCGGCGCTGTGAGGCGGCAACTCTACCACTGCGCCACCGTGCCGCCCTACAGCTTCCACGCTGCAAGACTCCATGACTATTAATTCCGCGACATTCACCCTACGTCTAACCACCCTACGTGTAACCACCCTACGTCTAGAGTCAGCGTGTGGCGCTCAGTCTCCGCGTCGCTGGGGCCAGTATATCGGCAACCTTACCGTTATTCTGCACTTTTTATCAATATCAACTTTGTAAACCGGATACCAAGGCAGTGCGCAGCACTCCGACATACCTTTGGCAGAATGATTGACGTGTTCTACATGAGGGCTCTGCGGGAAACTCATAGATGGAGATTATAATACTTACCTTACTCGCAGCCTGATTAGGAAAGAACTGCAGATGCTGGAAAAAAAATCGAAGGTAGACAAAAATGCTGGGGAAACTCAGCGGGTGAGGCAGCATCTATGGAGCGAAGGAATAGGTGACGTTTCGGGTCGAGACCCGTAAGGGTCTCGCCCCGAAACGTCACCTAATCCTTCGCTCCATAGATGCTCCATATATGCTGCCTCACTCACTCCATGGATGCTGCCTGACCCGCTGAGTTACTCCAGCACTCTGTGTGAAACGTCACCTATCCATGTTCTCCATAGATGCTGCCTGACCCGCTGAGTTACTCCAGCACTCTGTGAAACGTCACCTATCCATGTTCTCCACAGATGCTGCCTGACCCGCTGAGTTACTCCAGCACTCTGTGAAACGTCACCTATCCATGTTCTCCACAGATGCTGCCTGACCCGCTGAGTTACTCCAGCACTCTGTGAAACGTCACCTATCCATGTTCTCCACAGATGCTGCCTGACCCGCTGAGTTACTACAGTATCTTGTGTCCACTTTATAGTTTAGTTTAGAGATACAGCGCGGAAACAGGCCCTTCGGCCCACCGAGTCCACGCCGACCAGCGATCCCCGCACACTAACACTATCCCACACACACTAGGGGCAATTTACATTTACACCAAGCTGATTAACCTACAAACCTGCACGTCTTTGGAGTGTGGTAGGAAACCGAAGATCTCAGAGAAAACCCACGCAGGTCACGGGGAGATCGTGCAAACTCCGTACAGACAGCGCCCGTAGTCGGGATGGAACCCGGGTCACCGGCGCTGTGAGGCAGCAACTCTACCGCTGCGCCACCGTGACGTGCGTGGTAGTGAAAGATAGGCTGCCAAAATCGAATGTCGTGCTCTGCTATAAACGCTGTCATTTATAAACTCTTGGCATTTTATGCTCCAGGATGCTGTTGGCTGTTTGTTTACAGATTAGCAGAGAGAGACACTAATGCACAATCTCCCCCTTCCATTTCAGCGTTCAGTCTTGGTATTCAGCAGCCTCCCAGCAGCTCAACGCCGGATCTCACAGCCGCGAAATCGCTCTAAACAGCTTTTGTGGAAAATTGTCTGGAAAATACAATTTTACACATCCTCACAGGCTCACTGAATAGTGGTCTAAATATCTAAATTACAGGCTCCAGAAAGCATGAAGGATGAACTGCGAGAAAAAGCTGCGCATTTGCCAACCTCGTTTGAAGAATATTCAAAGTTTCTATTGAGGAATATTCAAAGTTCCTAACCCCGAGAGTCCAGCACTTTGCATTTCAAGTGTTTTAATCTCTCAGTTTCAAAGCTGTCGGACGGATTGCCATCCACGCATACAACCTCGTACAAAAACATTCCTATCTTCATTTTGATTTTTAAAATGGAATAAATACCATTTCCATGGATGGCGTAGCTGTGCACAGCTCACACTTAGCCTTAGGGAGAGGATGCTGGTTTTAACATGCGTACCAACATAGCTGCTGTATTCTGCATTGCGTTTGAATATTTGATCCAAGGCGTTGTATTAGCTGCCAGAGATTTTGGTAATGCCGTCAGATTAACAACAATAGGTTCACCCCATGGTACAATGGCAATCATCATTTCATAAATGATAGGAGCAGAACCAGGCCATTCGGCCCATCAAGTCTACTCCACCATTCAATCATGGCTGATCTATCTCTCCCTCCTAACCCCATTCTCCTGCCTTCTCCCCATAATAGACAATGGACAATAGGTGCAGGAGTAGGCCATTCGGCCCTTCGAGCCAGCACCGCCATTCAATGTGATCTTGGCTGATCATCCCCAATCAGTACCCCGTTCCTGCCTTCTCCCCATATCCCCTGACTCCGCTATTTTTAAGAGCCCTATCTAGCTCTCTCTTGAAAGCATCCAGAGAACCGGCCTCCACCGCCCTCTGAGGCAGAGAATTCCACAGACTCACAACTCTCTGTGAGAAAAAGTGTTTCCTCGTCTCCATTCTAAATGGCTTACTCCTTATTCTTAAACTGTGGCCCCTGGTTCTGGACTCCCCCAACATCGGGAATATAACCCCTAATAACCGCTGTACCAATCAAGAATCTTATCTATCTACCTCTGCCTTAAAAATATCCATTGACCTCACCTCCACAGCCCCCTGTGGTTATGAATTCCACAGATTCACCGCCCTCTGACTAAACAAATTCCCCCTCATCTCCTTCCTGAAGGAATGTCCTTTAATTCTGAGGATTTGACTGGTCCTAGACTCTCCCACTAGTGGAAACATCCTCTCCACATCCACTCTATCCAAGCCTTTAGATTAAAACAAGTTACAAAGTGCTGGAGTAATGGCCCTGTCCCACGGTACGAGTTCATTCCAAGAGCTCTCCCGAGTTTAAAAAAAAATCAATCATGGTAAGCACGGAGAATGAACGTAGCGGGTACGTCGGAGCTCGGGGACGTCTCTTACCGGCTCGTAACGCTAACGGCAGGTACTCAGGAAGACTCGCTAACGGCAGGTAAGCACGGGAAGACTCGTGAAGATTTTTCAACGTGATGAAAAATGTCCACGAGAGCCCCGAGTATCGACGAGCGGCCATTACCGTAATTCTCCGAGTTCGAATCAGGGCAAACTCGGGGAGAGCTCTTGAATTAGCTAGTACAGTGGGACAGGGCTTTAACTCAGCGGTTCAGGCAGCACCTCTGGAGAACATGGATAGGCTGCTTGACCCGCTGAGTTACTCCAGGAAAGAGTGTGTCTCTTCTAATGGCCCTGTCCCACGAGCATGCGACTCCATGCGGCAAGCGCGACCTAACGTGGTCGCTTGAGCCGTACGGCCTCGCGGGGCCGGTCTCAAGTCGATCGGCGGAGCCGTATGGAGTTGTGCGGAGCTGGTCCCGACATCGCGCGGGGCTCCGAAAAAATGACCGTGTTCAAAAATTCCGCGCGGCAACGGCCTGCCGTCCCACAGCCGCCTCAACGCCGTACGCACCGCCTTGACGGCATATGCCTAGCGCGACCCCTCCCGCGGACTTCGCTCGAACTTCACGTCAACTCGTACGGGATCACTCGACATCCGCGCGGCCCCCGCTTCCGGTTTGGTCGCGCTCGCCGCATGCAGCCGCATGCTCGTGGGACAGGCCCTTTATAAACCAGCATCTGCATTTGCTTGTATCAATGCACCCTTTAGGTAAGTGGGTATGTCAGGGGTAAAACTGTGGGATAGTTTGTCTGTACCATGTTTGGGCATTATCCAGATGCTAAGGAGAACCAATGGAATGCGTTAAAATGGTTTGTGTGGGGTATTTTGTCACTTTGTCGCTGTCCTTTAGCTGCCGACTATTTGCATACTTTGGGTAAGAGAAACAAGGAGTCACACTGTGACTTATCACAAGTGTCAATAAAGTATCATCACTATATTCTTTAGTCAGAGGGTGGTGAATCAGTGGAATGTTTTATGTGTCATTCCTAACTGTCACTGTATGTCGTGTTGTCACTTGCGGGCGGAGCACCAAGGCAAATTCCTTGTATGTGAATACTTGGCCAATAAACGTATTCATTCATTCATTGACTAAATTAAACTAACTGTCTGAAGAAGGGTCTCGACCCGAAACGTCACCCATTCATTCTCTCCAGAGATGCTGCCTGTCCCGCTGAGTTACTCCAGCGTTTTGTGTCTATTTAATGCAGTATCTGCAGTTCCTTCCAACACAGCAGCAGATGCTGGTTTACACCAAACATAGAAACATAGAAACATAGACAATAGGTGCAGGAGTAGGCCATTTGGCCCTTCGAGCCTACACCGCCATTCAATATGATCATGGCTGATCATCCAACTCAGTATCCTGTACCTGCCTTCTCTCCATACCCCCTGATCCCTTTAGCCACAAGGGCCACATCTAACTCCCTCTTAAATATAGCCGATGAACTGTGGCCTCAACTACCTTCTGTGGCAGAGAATTCCAGAGATTCACCACTCTCTGTGTGAAAAATGTTTTTCTCATCTCGGTCCTAAAAGGCTTCCCCCTTATTCTTAAACTGTGACCCCTTGTTCTGGACTTCCCCAACATCGGGAATAATCTTCCTGCATCCAGCCAGTTCAACCCCTTAAGAATGTTGTAAGTTTCTATAAGATCCCCCCTCAGTCTGCTAGATACAATCAGATAGATACAGAGTGCTGGAGTAAGCCAAAGGGTCAGGGCAACATCTCTGGAGAAAAAGGCTGGGTGACTTGTTAGGAGTTTTGCAGTTCCTTCCTAAGCTAAACTGCCTATGTTAAAACTACACTGTATAATGGGGATGGCAGGTGTAATGGGATTGGAATGGAACTGAGAAGGGATGGCTGTAAACAGAAGCATTCGGAAGATAAAACGATCTGTACAATGCACTGTATCTCTCCCAATATGTGAACATAAAACACAGCCAAGGCCATCGCCTGCTGGATATCTGTGGCTGTCTGATTAGTATAGTCTAATTTAGTTTAGAGATACAGCACGGAAACAGGCCCTTCGGCCCACCGAGTCCACACCGACCAGCGAGCCCCGCACACTGACACCATCCCACGCCCACAAGGGGACAATTTACACCAAGCCAATTAACCTCCAAACCTGCACGTCTTTGGAGTGTGGGAGGAAACCGGAGCGCCCGGAGAAAACCCACGCGGGTCACGGGGAGAACGTACAAACAACGCATGGTGGCGCAGCGGTAGAGTTGCTGCCTCACGGCGCCGGAGGCCAGGGTTCGATCCCGACTACGGGCGCTGTCTGTGCGGAGTTTGTACGTTCTCCCCGTGACCTGCGCGGGTTTTCTCCGAGATCTTCGGTTTCCTCCCGCACTCCAAAGACGTACAGGTTTGTGGGTTAATTTGCATTGGTAAATTGTAAGTGTAAATTGTCCCCTAGTGTGTGTAGGATAGTGTGAGTGTGCGGGGGTCGCTGGCCGAAGGGCCTGTTTCCGCGCTGTGTCTCCAAACTGAACTACAGACAGCGCCCGTGGTCAGGGTGGAACCCGGGTCTCTGGCGCTGTGAGGCAGCAACTCTACCGCTGCGCCAACTGTCCGCGCAGACTCCGCACACACGTTAATAATAATAATAATAATGGATGGGATTTATATAGCGCCTTTCTAATACTCAAGGCGCTTTACATCGCATTATTCATTCACTCCTCAGTCACACTCGGTGGTGGTAAGCTACTTCTGTAGTCACAGCTTCCCTGGGGCAGACTGACGGAAGCGTGGCTGCCAATCTGCGCCTACGGCCCCTCCAACCACCACCAATCACTCACACACATTCACACACATTCACACACAGGCAAAGGTGGGTGAAGTGTCTTGCCCAAGGACACAACGACAGTATGCGTTGTACTGAAACCGTCACACTACAGTGGCAACAGCAAAGGCCAGTGAAGGCAGGCTGAGCCATCCACAGTCACGATGACCTTCTAAGCTGGTGACAAATTGCACATCAGTCGATAGGCGTTAATGACAGCGCACTCACTGCGATCAATTGTTTCTTTTTTAATGATCAGAAGCTTGCGTATGGGGCCGGGTCCATTTCCCCACTTTCCGCTCAAAACCTAAAGAGCTTTCTCCCCAGCTGTGATCAGGCAACTAAACCATCCTACCACAGCCAGAGAGCAGTCCTGAACTAGTATCCACCTCATTGGTGACTCTCGGACTATCCTTGATTGGAATTTGCTGGCTTTACCTTGCACTAAACGGTATTGTCTCGACCCGAAATGTCGCCTACTCCTTTTCTCCAGAGATGCTTTTTGAGTTGATCTGCAGTTTAAATCTGCTGTTCCATCCTAAACATTCCCTTATCATGTATCTGTACACTGTGAACGGCTCGATTGTAATCATGTATTGTCTTTCCGCTGACTGGTTAGCGCGCAACAAAAGCTTTTCACTGTACCTCGGTACACGTGACAATAAACTAAACTAAACATAACCAAACATTTTACCAGTTTATTTATTCATGTGTGTATATATTTATATTATGGTATATGGACACACTGATCTGTTCTGTATTCATGCCTACTATGTTCTGTTGTGCTGAAGCAAAGCAAGAATTTCATTGTCCTATCAGGGACACATGACAATAAACTCTCTTGAAACTTGAATCTTTTCCCCTTCTCAGAGGTGGACACAAAATGCTGGAGTAACTCAGCGGGACAGGCGGCATCTCTGAAGAGAAGGAACAGGCGACGTTTCAGGTCGAGACCCTTCTTCAGACCTTCACACTTCCTTATCTCTGTGTCTCCCTCCCCCCTGACTCTCAGTCTGAAGAAGGGTCTCGACCTGTAACGTCACCCATTCCTTCTCTCCAGAGATGCTGCCTGTCCCGCTGAGTTACTCCAGCTGTTTGTGTCTACCCAGTGGGTATAACCTCATTGTTACCTTCCCCTCTGCTAACAGATCCATTTGCCTGGCCCATCTTCCTCTTTGATCTCTCGTTTTCACACTTTACTCTCCATATCTCTATTCTCCCTCTCTCTCAGACTCTCAGTCTGCAGAAGGGTCTCGACCCGAAACGTCGCCCATTCCTTCTCTCCGGAGAGGCAGCCTGTCCCGCTGAGTTACTCCAGCATTTTGTGTCCACCTCTGATTTAAACCAGCATCTGCAGTTCTTTCCTACACACATTTATCCCCCTCTCATGTGCTGGAGCTACGAAACTGCCGGGCAAACATGGCGGCCTTTCTCCTTGGAAGCCCTGCAGGTTGTAAGATGGGGCAGGAACATGGTGGCTCTCTGCCTGCTGTTCCAGAAGAGCATTATACGTGGTGTTATTTGACTCGGTAAGATGCAGAACAAGCTGACACTG
>NC_045963.1:80625266-80642766 GCF_010909765.2 Amblyraja radiata | reverse complement strand
CAGAAATGACCCCCCCCAGTTTACACCGGCTGACCAGATCAAAATAAAGGCCATTGTTTCTCATTTAATAACCTCGGCCACCTAACTATTTTCATCACATTTTGTGAAGGAAAAAAAGAGAAAAAACAAACAAACGGTGACAAGATAATACACTAATGTAGATGTAAACAATAATACTGATTTGCCCCAGTGTTTTAAGTTGCAAATTTTATATTTAAGAAGCTGTTCAATTTAATTTTCAATTCCAAGTCTAGCTGGGATGTTACAATAGAGGGGTTTTTGGGGTTTTTTTTAAACGACATTTAAATAATAGTGTATTAAACTTTGCAAAAATAAAATGTTTTAGATTAATTAACTGGTGAAATAAAATCTACATTATGGCCAATCTCTGTTCCAAAATGCGGCTGTAAATAGAATGGTTTGTGTCTTGCTGTAAGATGGTATTTAATTTCTGTTGAATTCTCATTGTGGGCTAAGGAGGTTTACCTGTGGTCCAGTTCTAGTGGGTTAACTAATGTAGTGCAAATTGTTTGTGGTGAGTAGGATAGAGTAGTCTTAAAGGGATAATTAGCCGTCTCTCATTGCCAGATATCTTATATTTTAAACTGAGAGGAGAGAATTGTTCCTTATTAAATTAAAACTATTGATCCAAAATCTGCAGCATTTGTCCTTCTCCATATATTCCCTGCAGTAGCTTCTTATCTATTTGGTGACTGATGCCGAATAGGTTGGAGTTCTTGCTGTAGAAAGTTGACTCACGACTTGTGCAGAAACCTGAATTTTACATTTAACTTCTGGAAACAAAATTCCTTCAGAGAAAAAAAAAGTTTCGATCTTTGAAAAAAAAAAGAAACCAAATCATCGTGTATTTGTTAATTAAATATGTTTAGTTAACAATCTTCTAAATTTTCCTTATCGTTAAAATTTAAAAAAATACAAGGCTCTTTGCTTTCGTTTTGCTTAAATTCAATGCCAACGAGTTCCAATATTTTTGGATGTGATGTAACATTGATAAATTGCCCTGATTATTTTTAAAGCGTTGCTTTTTGTTTTATTGAACTTTTATACTCTCTGGAGCATTATCCAGAAGACCCTAGTTTGTACAATGTTGCTAAAATTGTCTCACAACTGCATAAGGTAACTTGGAACGATACTTTGAGCTCCACTCGTCACATCTGGTTATTATCAGGTACATGTTGAAAATACTGGGGCGATAATTAAAATAACAAAAAGTAAGAGAAAACAATTTATGTTGTATATGTAAAGCTTACATAGTAGCGTATGACAAGAAAAATAGCTTCAGGCTGCTTTTTGGAAAGCGATCTGTCCCAGGGTGCAGGCAGGCCATCCTAGAGTCCAGGTCTTGGAGGGTGTGCTTGCAATAGCCTAGACCACCTTTGTTAATATCCTGTCTTTATCCGAGGCCGTTTTCAAGAGCTTGTGTACAATTTGTCTAATTTGATAACAGGAGCACTAGTGGATGGAAATACAACACATTGGATGCGTTCAGAGCAAACTGGTGCAGTTTGAAAAACAAAACACATTGGTCATATTTTTGTCCAATACGTTAATCGATATTGTCGATGGCACTGCACGCAGCTTTATCCACACAATTGGAACGCTATGATAAATATTGTTTCTTTAATTCTTGGGCATCAGCGATTGCGCAGCTGAAATTCAATGTTGTTCGAAAGGCCACAATTGACAATGGATAAATTAAGAAGATTATGAATCAGTTTAGAACATTGATTTTTTTTCCCTCTCCTCTCCATCAAGGCTGCTAGTGGATGCAAATGTAATTGAACTCGGGCAGGAAGCTGGAAATGTGAAGCTGTGTGACCCTTGATTGAGTTTAAAGTGAAGAAACAATATTTATTTGTTTCCAGAGTTTGGGGAAAAAAAAATCTAGTGCACCAGTTGTGGCAATGAGTTTAGTTTATTGTCACGTGAAGTGCAGTGAAAAAGCGTTTGTATTCGCATTTGCTCGTGCAAAAGGGATGTGTTATTTAATCTCACCGACTTAATGTTTCAAGATGGTTCATTTTGTGTTTCGATGTTCGGTGTGAAAAAGCTTTACGACATGAGTGGAATGTACATGCGGTAAATCGTGACCAGAGTCCAGACAAAATTACTGCACCACTCTACGTAAAAGTGGTCCCGTCTTCAAAATGGTCTTCGAATTGTAAAATAAACACATCATATTTTTGCCCTGTCATTTACTCTGCCATAGTTTAATGGCCAACAAAAATAATGAACAACATTTCGGTCATATATATATATATAGCAATATTCATCATGAACTACAAGCTAAACATATTTTATCTACATCTGTAATTTTGAACTAAAATTTACAGCGATCATAGTAATATTTTGCCAAATGCATTCTGTTAGCTTATATGGGGTGAAATTATGACTTGTGTCAGATTTCTGCTAATCTCTTCATTTTTTTTTTGTTAGAGATATATAGTTCTATT
This sequence comes from Amblyraja radiata, assembly GCF_010909765.2. Taxonomy (NCBI): domain Eukaryota; kingdom Metazoa; phylum Chordata; class Chondrichthyes; order Rajiformes; family Rajidae; genus Amblyraja; species Amblyraja radiata. Next base: position 80,640,292 of record NC_045963.1, on the reverse strand, counting down.
TAAACATAAATCATTTGCCAGCTAACCTAGCAGGAATGCAGTTAGGCAGAGGAAACTTGAACAAGCAAGTGTTTACATTATTGCAAAACTCCTTCCAAGAGAGAAATGATCAAAGTTGTGAAAAATGTGGAGATGAAAGTGAAGGGGTAGGGAGGGAGGGAGGGAGGGAGAAACTATTTCTGCTGCTTTGGGAAGTTGGTCTATAAATTGGATCCCCGGAAGCGAAGCTGAGAATTCCTTGTAACTCTAATCCTTCTTTCTTCTCAAGACGTTGAGGACTTGCGCCCACAAATGACAAAGTGAATGACAGGGGCGCAAGGAACCGCAGGTGCATGGAGACTGGATAGACTCGGCTTGTACTCGCTAGAATTTAGAAGATTGAGGGGGGTTCTTACAGAAACTTACCAAATTCTTCAGGGGTTGGACAGGCTAGATGCAGGAAGATTGTTCCCGATGTTGGGGATGTCCAGGACAAGGGGTCACACAGTTTAAGGATAAGGGGGAAATCCTTTAGGACCGAGATGAGAAAAACATTTTTCACACAGGGAGTGGTGAATCTGTGGAATACTCTGCCACAGAAGGTAGTTGAGGCCACAGTTCATTGGCTATATTTAAGAGGGAGTTAGATGTGGCCCTTGTGGCTAAAGGGATCAGGGGGTATGGAGAGAAGGCAGGGATGGGATACTGAGTTGGATGATCAGCCATGATCATATTGAATGGGCGGTGCAGGCTCGAAGGTCCGAATGGCCTCTACTCCTGCACCTATTGTCTATGTTTCTATGTTTCTATGTATCATGAGCAGAAAGTGGTGGAGGAACTCAGCGGGTCAGGCAGCTTCAGTGGAGAGAATGGACAGGTGACGTTCTGGGTTGGTCACCTGTTGGTTTACATTGAAGATAGACACAAAATGCTGGATTAAGTTGGGGTCCTTCTTCAGACTCAGGTCATGAAAGGGTGGGTGTCAGAGGTAGTTGGTGATGGGTTTTTATAAATTGAAATATAAGAATCTTAGAATTTTGTTAATCTGAGGAATTTGATGTGTCTAATTCCAGGATGCACAAAGCTATGATTTCTATGAGTGATGGCAGGTTAATTGCATTCATTTGGTCCAAGCTTTCTAGATTGACAAGCTTTGAAGAAGGGTTTCGGCCCGAAACGTCGCCTATTTCCTTCGCTCCATAGATGCTGCTGCACCCGCTGAGTTTCTCCAGCATTTTTTGTCTACCTTTGCTCTTTCAATGTTAACCTCAGTACAACTGCAGGTATATTAAGGTAGATGGCACTGTGTTAAACAAATTTTTCTTCTCACTAAATCTGTAATCACTTTTAAAAATAGGCAATAATTAATCTTGTCCTTTGGTTGTAGAGTCATAGAGTCTTACAGCATGGAGACAGGCCCTTCGGCCCGACTACCCCCACACCGCCCAACATGTCCCATCGACACTAGTCCCACCTGCCTGTGTTTGGCCCATATCCCTCTAAACCTGTCCTATCTATGTACCTGTCTAAATGTCTGTTAAACATTGCGATAATACCTGCCTCAGCTACCTCCTCTGGCACACAGAAATGCTGGAGAAACTCAGCGGGTGCAGCAGCATCTATGGAGCGAAGGAAATAGGCAACATTTTCTTCGCTCCATGCAAAGAGTTGAACAATCACCACTGTAGGAAATAGGTAACGTTTCGGGCCGAAACCCTTCTGGGTTTCGGCCCGAAACGTTGCCTATTTCCTTCGCTCCATAGATGCTGCTGCACCCGCTGAGTTTCTCCAGCATTTCTGTGTACCTTCGATTTTCCAGCATCTGCAGTTCCTTCATAAATACCTCCTCTGGCAGCTTGTTCCATACACCCTATGTACAAAACGAGTTGCCCCTCAAGTTCCTATTAAATCTTTTCCCCCTCATCTTAAACCTATGTCCGCTGGTCCTTGAATCCCCTACTCTGGGTAAGAGACTTTGTACACCTTTGTACATGATTTTGTACACCTCTATAAACTCTTTGTTGGATCAGCCTGGATAGAGTGGGTGCGGAGAGGATGTTTCCACTAGTGGGAGAGTCTAGGACCAGAGGTCACAGCCCCAGAATTAAAGGACGTATCTTTAGGAAGGAGATGAGGAGGAATTTCTCTAATCAGAGGGTGGAATTCTTTGCTACAGACGGCTGTGGAGGCCACAAGTCAGTGGATATTTTTAAGACAGATTCATGATTAGTACAGGTGTCGGAGGTTATGGGGTTAGGAGGGAGAGATAGATCAGCCATGATTGAATGGCAGAGTGGTCCTGATGGGCCGAGTGGCCTAATTCTGCTCCTATCTCCTATGTCCTGATGACCATTCTTGTTGGCAAACATTTTTGGTGTGACTTTGGATGTTGGGTGTCCTGTTGATGTGGACACTGTCCGTTTGTAACGAAGGAAGCAGACAATACTTGCGACGTAACAAGTGGCAAATGTGTAATAATCAAATCATGGGAAGTACAGTGGATCCAATACACTTCTGTATACCAGACTTGTGGGAGAAATTTAAGACAGACACAAAAAAGCTAGACTAACTCAGCGGGACAGGCAGCATCTCTGGAGAGAAGGAATGGGTGGCGTTTTGGGTCGAGACCCGACTTCAGACTAAAGACAGAAATTTTAGTTTAGTTCAGAATTTACAGCGCGGAAACAGGCCCTTCGGCCCACCGATTAATTGACAGTGAAAAGCCTTTGTTGCGCGCTAGCCAGTCAGCGGAAAGACAGTACATGATTACAATCGAGAATAATAATAATAATAATGGATGGGATTTATATAGCGCCTTTCTAATACTCAAGGCGCTTTACATCGCATTATTCATTCACTCCTCAGTCACACTCGGTGGTGGTAAGCTACTTCTGTAGCCACAGCTGCCCTGGGGCAGACTGACGGAAGCGTGGCTGCCAATCTGCGCCTACGGCCCCTCCGACCACCACCAATCACTCACACACATTCACACACAGGCAAAGGTGGGTGAAGTGTCTTGCCCAAGGGCACAACGACAGTATGCACTCCAAGCGGAGAAGTCCACAGTGTACAGATACATGATAAGGGAATAACGAATATCATACAATTGCTACTTGTATATTGCAATAATAATAAGTAGTATTAGTTAAAGGTAGGCAGGTGAGGCAGCATCTATGGAACGAAGGAATAGACAATAGGTGCAGGAGTAGGCCATTCAGTCCTTTGAGCCAGCACCGCCATTCAATGTGATCATGGCTAGTCATCCACAATCAGTACCCCGTACCTGCCCTCTGAGGCAGAGAATCCCACAGGCACACAACTCTCTGTGAGAAAAAGTGTTTCCTCGTCTCCGTTCTAAATGGCTTTTACACCTTATTCTTAAACTGTGTGTGGCCCCTGGTTCTGGACTCCCCCAACATCGAGAACACATTTCCTGCCTCTAGCGTGTCCAAACCCTTAATGATCTTATATGTTTCAATAAGATTCCCCCTCATCCTTCTAAACTCCAGAGTGTACCCCTTATTCTCGGTGACGTTTCGTGTCGAGACACGTCTTGAGCAGAGTGACAAGGGGTCACAGTTTAAGGATAAAGGGGAAATCTTTTAGGACCGAGATGAGAAAAACATTTTTCACACAGAGAGTGGTGAATCTGTGGAATTCTCTGCCACAGAAGGTAGTTGAGGCCACAGTTCATTGGCTATATTTAAGAGGGAGTTAGATGTGGCCCTTGTGGCTAAAGGGATCAGGGGGTATGGAGAGAAGGCAGGTACAGGATACTGAGTTGGATGATCAGCCATGATCATATTGAATGGCGGTGTAGGCTCGAAGGGCCGAATGGCCTACTCCTGCACCTATTTTCTATGTTTCTATGTTTCTATGACACGAACCTCAACTTTGAATTTCTATGCATTGTCTTTGGTTACACAATACAATTTATTTGTCACTTGAACCTCATTGAGGCTCAAATGAAATGTTGTTTCTGCAGTCATACACACAAGTAAAAAAGACCCAAGACACAACACAATTTACACAGACATCCATCACAGCGCATCTCCTCCTCGCTGTGATGGAAGGCAAAAAAACGTATCTCTCCCCTGCACTCCCCATTACCCTCCCGATGTCCGAGTCAAAGCCCCCCGGCGGGCGATGGCAATTGTCCCGCGGCCATTAAAGCCACGCCGGGCGATGCAAGGCCACGCTCCGGGTCTTGTTGTTGGAGTCCCCGGCGGGCGCTAGCAAAGTCCCGCAGCCGTTGAAGCCGCGCCGGGCGGTGATGTAAGGCCATGCTCCGGGTTGCACTTAGGACTTAGTTTTTTAAAAAACATTTTTTAAAAACACTGGAATTGTAATTATTATTGACTTTGTGTTAATTAGATATTATCTATGTTTATTGCGTTTACCAGCCGCATGTAAGTGTTTCATTATTCCATTGAAGTTACAATTAAACATTCTTGAGATGAGCCAAATGGAAGATTAGTCATTTCAAAGAAAAAATTAGTAATTGTGAATGAGTTCACAGCAGTTTAGAGCCAGATAATTACGCAGTTACTTATTTTATTTTTTAAATAGAAAAACCTGGCCGGCTGCTTCAAATATTTTTGATGATGTTGATTGAGGGTGAGGCGTTTACCAGAATATCAGAAGATTTTGTCATAACTCATGTTCATAAGTGTTAGGAGCAGAATTAGGCCATTCGGCCCATCAAGTCTACTCCACCATTCAATCTCTCAGAGAAACATAGAAAATAGGTGCAGGAGTAGGCCATTCGACCCTTCGAGCCTGCACCGCCATTCAATATGATCATGGCTGATCATCCAACTCAGTATCCTGTACCTGCCTTCTCTCCATACCCCCTGATCCCTTTAGCCACAAGGGCCACATCTAACTCCCTCCTAACCCCATTCTCCTGCCTTCTCCCCATAACCCCTGACACCCGTACTAATCAAGAATCTATGCTTTAAAAATATCCATTGACTTGGCCTCCACCAGTGGCGGAAATCCCTGGAGGGTGGGGGGTGGGGGACAGGGGTGACACGTCCCCCCTCTGTTTTGTGATGCGGGGGACGATCCCCCCCCCACCCCATCCCCATTTTTTGTAATCCGGATTTTAAAACTCGGTGGAATCTCTGCTTTCCACAAATCTGTGCTTGCGAGACAGTGGGGGTAGGACTGCTGATCGAGGGTGCCGTCGGTCAGCAGGCAATGGGGGCAGGGCATGATGATTCCGCGCAATGATTGGAGGGGGGAGACGTGCCCAGGTCTAGGGTCACAACGGCAGCCCTGGACACAGACCTGCGCCTCATCTGCAGCCTGGATCGATCCCGGCCGGCTCTCCGGAGCTGCAATCGCTGCCGAACCGCCACTGGACCATCCCCGTCCCCACCCGAGTGCCCCCCTCCCCCCATGCCCGGGGGTGGCCAGAGACGTTGGGAGTCAGACGGGCGCGGTGCCGCCAGGCCCACAGCCAGTGCAGAGAAGCAGTGCTAAACCCAGCTCAACTCTGCCCGTCCCGCCGGGTTAACCTACAGCCCTGCCTGGACTTGAGGGAAATATGGCCCAGGCTTACAGCCAGTACGGAGAAGCAGTGCTAGCTCCATGGCTCCGGACTGATATTCTGTCAGTCCAGGCAGGGCTGTAGGTTAACCCGGCGAGACAGGCCGAGTTGAGCTGCATTTAGCGCTGGATTGAGCTGTAATTACCGTTCACAGGGCCCACGTGCGTGCGCGCTGCTGCCAAGAAATTGTGTCCCCCCCATATTTTGATAGCGATTTCCGTCACTGGCCTCCACAACCGCCTGTGGCAAAGAATTCCACAGATTCTCCACCTTCTGACTAATTAAATTCCTCCTCATCTCTTTAACAAAGGAATGTCCTATTATTTTGAGGCTGTGCCCTCTGGTCCTAGACTCTCCCACTAGTGGAAACATCCTCTCCACATCCACTCTATCCGGACAGCCATGTTTTGGATCAGGGCCCTTCTTCAAACAAAGAAAGGTGAAGAAGGGTCTTCAATCAAATTAGATTTACCACAGGTTCAGAGAATGATACAGTGTGGAAACAGGCCCTTCAGCCCAACTCGCCCACACCGGCCAACATGTCCCAGCTACACCAGTCCCACCTGCCCGCGTTTGATCCATATCCCTCCAAACCTGTCCTATCCCTGTACCTGTCTAACTGTTTCTTAAACGTTGGGGTAGTCCCAGCCTCAACTACCTCCTCCGGCAGCGTGTTCCATACACCCACCACCCTTTGTATGAAAAAGTTACCCCTCAGATTCCTATTAAACCTTTCCCCCTTCACCTTAAACCCATGTCCTCTGGTCCTCAATTCCCCTACTCTGGGCAAGAAACTCTGCGCATCTACCCGATCTATTCCTCTCATGATTAGATATAAATATAGTCAAGTCAAACTCCAGTCCAATAGGTGGAGCAAAGGGGAAAATACAGAGTGCAGAATATAGTTCTCAGCATTGTAGCGCATCAGTTCCACAGACAAAGTCCAATGTCCACAATGGGGTAGAGGTGAATCGGACAGCACCCTAGCTTATGGAAGGACCGTTCAGAAGCCTGATAACAGAGGGGAAGAAGCTGTTCCTGAGTCTGGTGGTGCGCGCTTTCAAGCTTCTGTACCTTCTGCCGGACGGGAGCGGGGAGAAGAAGGAATGACCGGGGTGGGATGTCTTTGTTTATTTTGGCTGCTTTTCTCAGGTAGGGGGTAATGTAGAATGAGTCAATGGTCATAAGGCCATTGGTGATAGGAGTAGAATTAGGCCATTCAGCCCATCAAGTCTACTCTGCCATTCAATCATGGCTGATCTATCCCTCCCTCCTAACCCCATTCTCCTGCCTTCTCCCCATATCCCCTGACACCCGTACTGATCAATGGTGGCAAGTGCGGTCTTTGATGCATGCGGGCAGCACGGTGGCACAGCAGGTAGAGTTGCTGCCTCACGGCACCAGAGACCCGGGTTCGATCCTGACTACGGGCGCTGTCTGTACGGAGTTTGCACGTTCTCTCCCCGTGACCTGCGTGGGTTTTCTCCGGGTGATCTGGTTTCCTCCCACACCTGCAGGATTGTAGGGTAATTGACCCTGGTGTGTGTGGGGTAGTGCTAGTGTCCGGGGTGATCGCTTGTCAGCATGGACTCGGTGGGCCGAAGGGCCTGTTTCCATGGTGTATCTCTGTAAAAAACATAGAACAGAACAGCTCACGAGCGGGCCATTCAGCCCACAATTCTGTGCCGAACATGTCCATATCCACATGCCTACCCACAAGTCAAGTCTAGAGAGTTTATTGTCATGTGTCCCAGATAGGACAATGAAATTCTTTCTTTGCTTCAGCACAACAGAGTATTGTAGGCATGAATACAGAACAGATCAGTGTGTCTATATACCATAGACCATATATATATACACACACATGAATAAACAAATGAAGTGCAGTAGGCTGTTATAGTTCAGAGTTTGTTTGATGGCGAGTTTAATAGCCTGATGGCTGTGGGGAAGTAGCTATTCCTGAACCTGGATGTACCAGATTTCAGGCGCCTGTACCTTCTACCTGATGGCAGCAGAGAGATGAGTGTGTGGCCAGGATGGTGTGGGTCCTTGATGATGCTGCCAGCCTTTTTGAGACAGCGACTGCGATACTATCGTAGATACACAAAAATGCTGGAGAAACTCAGCGGGTGCAGCAGCATCTATGGAGCAACGGAGATAGGCAACGCATATCTCCTTCGCTCCATAGATGCTGCTGCACCCGCTGAGTTTCTCCAGCATTTAGAAACATAGAAACATCGAAGATAGGTGCAGGAGTAGGGCATTCGGCCCTTCGAGCCTGCACCGCCATTCAATATGATCATGGCTGATCATCCAACTCAGTATTTTTTGTCTACCTTCGATTTTCCAGCATCTGCAGTTCCTTCTTAAACGCGATACGATCGTATCTGCCTCCACCTCCTGCTCGGGCCCCCGCACCCTTTGTGTAATAAGAAATAGTCCCGCACATCTCCTTGAACCTTTATACCTCTCACCTTACAGTTACGCACTTTCAACTGTGACATTCCCGTACTTGGGGAAGAAGGTCCTGACTATCTATGGCTTCCAGAATTGTATATACGTGTATCAGGTCTCTCTTCAGCATCTGGTACTACAAATGCAATTGAGTTAAGTTGTCAAGAACTACAGGATGTACAAATTAGCCTTGCTGTAAAACACATTGAAAATGCTTGCTTTGTCAAATGAAGTCTAAGTCAGTTGTAGATGGAATATTAAGCCACAATTACAATTTGGCACACACTCAGTCCTAACATTTGTATCTGTAAATATCTTTGTATAAACACAATGGATTATAAAATAGGTTTTAATTAGGCTTCACTTGTAATATTCCAACCTCCACCTTAATCCGTGATTGAGTTCTGATCTTCATTTGACCTGTTTTGACTTGTTTAGAATATTAGTCAAAGATTGTGCACATCTTTCCTTCTTCTTAGTTTTTTTTGTTTAATATGACTGACTGTGTAAACAGTTGGACGATATCTTAGAAACATAGACAATAGGTGCAGGAGGCGGCCATTTAGCCCTTCGAGCCAGCACCGCCAATCAATATGATCATGGCTGATCATTCTGATTAGGTGCTGAATACATGGTGTGTGGGAAGGAACTGCAGATGCTGGTTTAAATCGAAGAGAGACACAAAGTGCTGGAGTAACTCAGCGGGACAGGCAATATCTACCACAGAGATATACCATAGAGTGATACAGTGTAGAAAAAGGCCCTTCAGCCCAACTTGCCCATGTTGGCCAAGATGTCAGACTGAAGAAGGGTCTTGACCCGAAACGTCACCCATTCCTTCTCTCCAGAGAAGCTGCCGGTCCCGCTAAGGACCTGCAGATGCTGGTTTTTCAACCGAAGATAAGACACAAACTCAGCGGGACAGGCAGCATCTCTGGAGAGAAGGAATGGGTGACGTTTTGGGTCGAGACCCTTCTTCAGACTTCTCAAGGGATCCCCTTGAGTTGTCTTCTGAAGACAAGAGACAACAGAGAAGAGGGAAGTTCTGTGAAACGTCACCTATCCATGTTCTCCACAGATGCTGCCTGACCCGCTGAGTTACTCCAGCACTCTGTGAAACGTCACCTATCCATGTTCTCCACAGATGCTGCCTGACCCGCTGAGTTACTCCAGCACCCTGTGTCTATCTTCGGTGTAAACTTGACGGTGTCAGGGGTTATGGGGAGAAGGCAAGAGAATGGGGTTAGGAGGGAGAGATAGATCAGCCATGATTGAATGGCGGAGTAGACTTGATGGGCTAATTCTCCTCCTATCACTTATGAAATGATGAACTAAAGCAGCAACTGAGGTTCCTTCCGTCACATTTTGAAGCATCTTTTCATAACCATAGAGTCTTTAGGCCAAGCCCCTCTTTCATTCCGAAGATGGACGCATAAAGCTGGAGTAACTCAGCGGGACAGGCAGCATCTCTGGAGAGAAGGAACGGGTGACGTTCGGGCTCAGGACTCACCTTCAGACACAATTAGATATTCGATATCACTCTAAAGGAGGGTCTGGACCCGAAACGTCACCCGTTCCTTCTCTCCAGAGATGCTGCCTGTCCCGCTGAGTTACTCCAGCGTTTTGTGTGTCCATCTTCGGTTTGGCCCAGCGCATGCAGTTGTCTACATACACCCACTCGCCTCTCTCTCTCTCGCTCTCTCTGTTCTAGTCCCACTTCCAGCCAGTTCCTCCCATGTGGCCAAAGCACTTGGCCGATTCTTTCGTGTGACGTATATCGCTCTACACGCCGGCCCATTTCATATCTGAATGATGTCCCTAGTGTGTGTGTGTGTGTATGTGTTATTACCCTCTGGGAGGGTACGGACAAACTCCGGGCCTCATCGGCAAGTCAAGGGTTGACTTGACTTTAAACGGCCTCTTCCCTGAATCTCACTGTGAAACAGCTGGAATAACAAATCATCTGACATTTATATTGGCTGGTTGGCAAGGTAGCTGTTTGTGAAGTGTTAAATGGTCATTCGTAAAGGTGCACCTTGATTAGCTGTTAGTTTTTTTTCGATAACAGCCATAAAATCATATTCTTGGGAAGTGTACGTTTCAAACGGGCGGGTCACGAGGGTTTGTAAGTGGGCCGTAAATTATATTGGAAAACAAGCATTACTCTTGTTTTCATTCAAAGGGGGAAAATTTAACCTCTCCCCATTTTTACTGCCTCACCTGCTGTGACTCAAACAGTTGCTACGAAGGTAACTGGCATCGTTAAGAAGGACTCGGACAGAGTGACAATTGCTGGCAGATTTGAAATTAGAAAAGCATATGCTTAAATGCTGAATACTTTCAGCTTGTTAGAAGTGGATCAGACTTCTCCGATTTCAGGGTCAACTCATTCCCGACATCAGGGAGAGGGCGCAACAGTCTGAGAACCGTGACCTCCTGGTTCGGGAGCAGCTTCTTCCCAGCAACTATCAGGCTCTTACACACAAACACCTCTTTAAGGGCAGTCACGGTGGCGCAGCGGTAGAGTTGCCGCCTCACAGCGCCGGAGACCCGGGTTCCATCCCGACTACGGGTGCTGCCTGTACGGAGTTTGTACGTTCTCCCCGTGACCTGCGTGGGTGCTCCGGTTTCCTCCCACACTCCAAAGACGTGCAGGTTTGTAGGTTAATTGGCTTGGAGTAAATGTAAATTGTCCCTAGTGTGTGTGTAGGATAGTGTTAGTGTACGGGGATCGCTGGACGGCATGGACACGATGGGCCGAAGGGCCTGTTTCCGTGCTGTATCTCTGAACTAAACTAAAACTAACTAAACTACGATCTGTCTCAGTTGCACACGGGACTTTGGGCTTTTTTTTGCACTAATGTTTTTTTCTAAATCTATTGAGCTTTCTCTTGTTAATTGTGTTATACATGAGCACTGTGTTTACACGTCTGTTATGCTGCCGTAAATAAGAATTTAATTGTCCTGTTGTCAGTAAATTTGACAATGAAACACTCATGAGGGCAATAGATCGGGTAGATGCGCAGAGTCTCTTGCCCAGAGTAGGGGAATCGAGGACCAGAGGACACAGGTTCAAAGTGAAGGGGAAAAGATTCAATAAGAATCTGAGGGGTAACTTTTTCACACAAAGGATGGTGGGTGTATGGAACGAGCTGCCAGAGGAGGTTGTTGAGGCTGGGACTATCCAAATAGTATAGAAGTTGGGATGTAATGTTAAAATTGTACAAGGCATTGGTGAGGCCAATTCTGGAGTATGGTGTACAATTTTGGTCGCCAAATTATAGGAAGGATGTCAACAAAATAGAGAGAGTACAGAGGAGATTTACTAGAATGCTGCCTGGGTTTCAGCAACTAAGTTACAGAGATAGGTTGAACAAGTTAGGGCTTTATTCTTTGGAGCGCAGAAGGTTAAGGGGGGGACTTGATAGAGGTATTTAAAATGATGAGAGGGATAGACAGAGTTGACGTGGATAAGCTTTTCCCACAGAGTAGGGAAGATTCAAACAAGAGGACATGACTTGAGAATTAAGGGACAGAAGTTTAGGGGTAACATGAGGGGGAACTTCTTTACTCAGAGAGTGGTAGCTGTGTGGAATGAGCTTCCAGTGGAAGTGGTGGAGGCAGGTTCGATTTTATCATTTAAAAATAAATTTGATAGGTATATGGACGGGAAAGGAATGGAAGGTTATGGTCTGAGTGCAGGTAGATGGGACTAGGTGAGAGTAAGTGTTCGGCACGGACTAGAAGAGCCGAGATGGCCTGTTTCCGTGCTGTAATTGTTATATGGTTATATGGTTAAATGTTTAAGAAACAGCTGGACAGGTACATGGATAGGACGGGCTTGGAGGGATATGGACCAAGCGCAGGCAGGTGGGACTAGTGTAGCTGGGACATGTTGGCCAGTATGGGCAAGTTGGGCCGAAGGGCCTGTTTCCACACTGTATCACTCTATGATGATGACTCTTAGCTCTTGACTCTTGATAATCTAAAACCTGCACGTTCTGTGAATTTGAAATAAAAACAGATAATGCAGTAAATACTGGGCAGGTCAGACATCAACTGTGGGCAGAGAAAAGGTGTGAATGTTTGAGGCGTATCCAGTATCCGTTCTTGCCTTCTCTGTTTGCTTTTCCAAGCTATTTGAACCTGGCTTTGATCCTTTTGATACATACATCAGTAAAGCAGAGTATTTTTACATGGCTAGATGCTGGGTTAATGTTAAATGATCAAAGTATTCTAGATATCACAGAACATAGAACAGTACAGTACAGCAACAGGCCCTTCGGCCCACAATGTCTATGCCGAACATGAGGCTGAGCTAAACTAATCTCTGCCTGCATGCGATCCATATCATAGAGACATCGACAATAGGTGCAGGAGTAGGCCATTCGCCCCATCAAGACAGCACCGTCATTCAATATGATCATGATTGATCATCCACAATCAGTACCCCGTTCCTGCCTTCTCCCCATATCCCTTGATTCCGTTAGCCCTAAGAGCTAAATCTAACTCTCTCTTGAAAACATCCAGTGAATTGGCCTCCACTGCCTTCACTGGCAGAGAATTCCACAGATTCACAACTCTCTGGGTGAAGAAGTTTTTCCTCATCTCAGTCCTAAATCCCTCCATTTCCTGCCTATCCATGTGCCTGTCTAAAAGCCTCTTAAAAAGCCACTGTTGTATCTGCCTCCAGCACACCAGGCATCCACTAGTTTAGTTTAGAGGTACAGCGCGGATACAGGTCCTTCGGCCCACCGAGTCCGTGCCTACCACTGCACATTAACACTACCCTACACACACTAGGGGACAATATACATTTACACCAAGCCAATTAACCAACAAACCTGCACGTCTCTGGAGTGTGGGAGGAAACCGGAGCACCCGGAGAAAACCCACGCAGGTCACGGGGAGAACGTGCGAACTCCGTACAGGCAGCACTCGTAGTCGGGATCGAACCCGGGTCTCCGGTGCTGTGAGGCAGCAACTCTCCTCTCTATGTAAAAAAAAAACTGGACCCAATCATCCCCTTTAAACTTTGTGTTTAAGAAGGAACTGCAGATGCTGGAAAATCGAAGTGCTGGAGAAACTCAGCGGGTGCGGCAGCATCTGTGGAGCGAAGGAAATAGGCAACGTCAGGAAGGCATATGTAACGTTGGCCTTCATTGTGATTGACAGATAAAACTTGCGGCAGTACGATTATTATATGGGCCTTGGTGAAGCAACACCTGCAGTGTTGCATTTATTCACACAAGGGAGTCTATACTTGCAGAGGGGGCATTTCAGTGAAGACTCACTGGACTGATTGCAGGGATGTCAAGTGTGGAGAGATTGAGGAGACCTCAAGGCGATTTTTTTCCCGTCCACTTGCCGGCACCCGTCATAGTCGCAGCTGGTCGCCGAAATTGTTGAAAATCCAGCGACCATACAGGCGTCACTCGTGAGCAGTCGCCCGAAGAGTCGTCCGCACCTTTTTCTGCTCGCCGCTGGATTTTCGACGCGTTGAACATTTCCGGCCACCTGCTGCTGCTGTGACCATGGTGGGTGCCGGCAAGCCGCCAAAAAAAAATCGCCTAGGTGGGACAGGCCCTTCAGTGTGTGCTTCCCAACTTTTCAGAAGAATGAAAGGAGGTTGAGTTGAAATGGACAAACTCTACAGTGGCCGATGGCTGGGAAGATGCGCCTTCTGGTTGACGAGTCAGTCTCGGAGGATGGGCTGAGATGAGGATAGACAAAGGTGCTGGAGGAACTCAGCGGGTGCAGCAGCATCTATGGAGCGAAGGAAATAGGCAACGTTTCGGGCCGAAACCCCTTGGGTTTCGGCCCGAAACTTTGCCTATTTCCCCTTGGGTTTCGGCCTGAAACGTTGCCTATCTCCTTCGCTCCATAGATGCTGCTGCACCCGCTGAGTTTCTCCAGCAATTTTGTCTACCTTCGATTTTCCAGCATCTGCAGTTCCTTCTTGAACCAAAATCAATTGATTTCTGAATGTTAAAGGAACGAATGATGAGATTACAGGAAATATCATTGATGGAAGTCTTCAGCCTTGACCTTAATGAATGTCAGAGCAGACATGAAACGCCAAATGGCCTGTTCCGCCTCCTTGTGTTCTAACTTTCTTGGAGATTGAAAGGCTCGGCTTATTTGATGAATAGTGCACTAGTTTTGTTTAGTTCAGATTTAGTTTAGATTTAGTTTTAGGTTAGTTTAGTTTAGAGACACAGCGCGGAAACGGGCCCTTCGGCCCACCGAGTCCGCACAGACCAGCGATCACCCCGCACACTAAAACCCCTGTCCCACGGTACGAGTTCATTCCAAGAGTTCTCCCGAGTTTGCCCTGATTCGAGATTTACGGTAATGGCCGCTCGTCGGTACTCGGGGCTCTCGTGGACATTTTTCATCACGTTGAAAAATCTTCACGAGTCTTCCCGTGCTTACCTGCCGTTAGCGAGTCTTCCCGAGTACCTGCCGTTAGCGTTACAAGCCGCTAAGAGACGTCCCCGAGCTCCGACGTACCCGCTACGTTCATTCTCCGTGCTTACCACGAGTTTGATTTTTTTTAAACTCGGGAGAGCTCTTGGATTGAACTCGTACCGTGGGACAGGGCTATGACACTATCCTACACACACACACGGGACAATTTTACATTTACACCAATCCAATTGACCTACCAACCTGCACGTCTTTGGAGTGTGGGAGGAAAGCAGAGCTCCCGGAGAAAACCCACGCAGGTCACGGGGAGAACGTGCAAACTCCGTACAGACAGAGGGCGGTGGAGGCCGGTTCTCCAGTTGCTTTCATAGAAACATAGAAACATAGAAAATAGGTGCAGGAGTAGGCCATTCGGCCCTTCGAGCCTGCACCGCCATTCAATATGATCATGGCTGATCATCCAACTCAGTATCCTGTACCTGCTTTCTCTCCATACCCCCTGATCCCTTTAGCCACAGAGAGTTGTGAGTCTGTGGAATTCTCTGCCTCCGAGGGCGGTGGAGGCCAGTTCTCTGGATACTTTCAAGAGAGAGCTAGATAGGGCTCTTAA
>NC_045963.1:80610266-80617766 GCF_010909765.2 Amblyraja radiata | reverse complement strand
AAATGTAAATTGTCCCCAGTGTGTGTAGGATAGTGTTAGTGTACGGGGATCGCTGGTCGGCGCGGACTCGGTGGGCCGAAGGGCCTGTTCCCGCGCTGTATCTCTAAACTAAACTAAACTTGTAAAAGATGAGATTCTCTGCCAATGATCCGTGTTGAGAGGACTATTTATCTCCTTCGTGTATAATGTAGAACATGTTTATTCAAAGTGTTAATAAACATTAAATGACTGGAAAAAGCTATTGGGATAAATTTAAAGAGTTAGTATGCAAGATATTTTAAAACGTCATCTTGCGCGCGGTGCCGGCAGTGGTTCCTTGATCACATTTCTAGGCGTTAAAAGGATAGGTTTAGGATCATTATTGTCACTTGTACCAAGGTATAGTGAAAAGATTTGTTTTGCACGCTATCCAGTCAGATCAGATCTTGTAACACATAGATACAGTCAAATTAATAGGTGGAGCAAAGGGGAAGATACAGAGTGCAGAATATAGTTCTCAGCATTGTAGCGCATCAGTTCCACAGACAAAGTCCAATGTCCACAATGGGGTAGAGGTGAATCGGACAGAACCCTAGCTTATGGAAGGGCCGTTCAGAAGCCTGATAACAGAGGGGAAGAAGCTGTTCCTGAGTCTGGTGGTGCGCGCTTTCAAGCTTCTGTACCTTCTGCCGGACGGGAGCGGGGAGAAGAAGGAATGACCGGGGTGGGACAGGGACAAGTCTGTGATGGTGTCGGCTGCTTTACCGAGGCAGCGTGAAGTGTAGATGGAGTCGATGGTGGGGAGTGTGGTCTGTGTGATGGACTGGGCTACATCTACAATGGTGGGGAGTGTGGTCTGTGTGATGGACTGGGCTACATCTACAATGGTGGGGAGTGTGGTCTGTGTGATGGACTGGGCTACATCTACAATGGTGGGGAGTGTGGTCTGTGTGATGGACTGGGCTACATCTACAATGGTGGGGAATGTGGTCTGTGTGATGGACTGGGCTACATCTACTATGGTGGGGAGTGTGGTCTGTGTGATGGACTGGGCTACATCTACTATGGTGGGGAGTGTGGTGTGTGTGATGGACTGTGTGATATGGAGTCCAACTGCAAGAACTCGAACAAAAAAGCCTACCTTGCCTAACCAATGTAGCACTGAAGTTAGACACAAAATGCTGGAGTAACTCAGCGGGACAGGCAGCATCTCTGGAGAGAAGGAATGGGTGACCCTTCTTCTCGACCCGAAACGTCACCCATTCCTTCTCCCCAGAGATGCTGCCTGACCCGCTGAGTTACTCCAGCATTTTGTGTCTATCTTCGGTTCAAACCAGCATCTGCAGTTCCTTCCTGCACACTGCAGGGAACTATACAGACTGTTTGAGGGATGTAATTGTTTTAGTTTAGAGATACAGCCCACCCGAGTCCAACGGCTCGATTGTAATCCTGTATTGTCTTTCTGCTGCCTGGTTAGCACGCAACAAAAGCTTTTCCCTGTACCTCGGCACATGTGACTATAAACTAAACTGAATTGAATTGGTTGCAATTTACATTGACACCAAGCCAAGTAACATACAAACCTGCACGTCTTTGGAGTGTGGGAGGAAACCGAAGATCTTGGAGAAAACCCACGCATGTCGCGGGGAGAACGTACAAACTCCGTACAGACAGCACCCGTAGTCAGGATCGAACCCGGGTCTCCGGCGCTGTGAGGCAGCAGCTCTACCTGCTGCACCACCGTGCCAATCAGTTGTGATTGATTATGTGGGCAATCGAATGTTCTCCGTGGATTGTCACCTTGTCGTGGTGGAGAAGCTCGTGTGGTCCTGAGATCATGAGAGCGATGCCGTCTGGAGCTATCGATGCTCCTGGTAGGGCCACCCATGGCGGTAAGGTCAAGGGGGAGGTCTCTGACAAAGAGCCAATCCAACCAAGACCTCAACGGTGGAACAGGCGGAGGACGATGGCTGACCTTAGTGGAGCGAACGTCACAACGGCTGGGAAGGCGGATGAAGGCTGCAGCAGAAAAGGGTCTCCGGTCGTCTTGGACTCCATGCCACTGGATCCTGACCCAGATCTGTCAAGGACCCCACGTGGGGTGGCTGTCTGTGCACCAGTCTCCCCACGTTAAACAAAGTCACGCACAGGGGTCCTCCAACCCTGGAGACACCCGTGGTCAGCCACGACCGAGGGGGGGGGGGTGGGGCCTAAGAAGAAGGAATGTTGCAGCAGGTAGTGACATCGTCTGACATCTCCGTGAATGTTGCTTCAATCCTCTAGTGCTGTCTGTGTGGAGTTTGCATGTTCTCCCTCCGACTGCATGTTTTTTTCGCCACGGTTTCCTGGTTTGTCCAAAGGCAGTTCAGCTCAGTTCATTGTTCGTTGTGAGCGGTGCTGTATAAATACAGCGTCCAATTTTCGCCGTTGAACCTTTACCGTGAGGTAACATGGTCCATTGTGAATTCTGGCTCAGTTCCGTGCTCAGACACACAGGCACTTGGAGCTGGAACTGGGAGACAGCATTGCCCGCATGAAAGAAGTCAGACATTTTATTAACTTTCAAAGACAGCTGAATTATTGTTCCCTAATCTGATACTAGATGATAATACGTACGTTTAACCGTGGCGTGTATAGATGCCGTTTCAGTTAGGACTGAAACTACTGCATTTGACGAGCTTGTTGTGAGGGATAATTAGATTATTTTTTGTTCTTGTGACAAAGTGCAGAAGTGGGAGGTCAGTTCGCAGTAATTGTCTTATTCCTTCCAAAATTTAATTTACAACCAATTTTATTTTTTTTCCCCAATCTTGATGCAACACTGACACACAGCCAGCGATAAGCAGCAGCATCTGTTTTCTGGTCTGTGGCACTAGGTTGCTGGGTATGAGTTTGTCTGCGGCTTTGTTCCCTTGTAAGCCAGGCTTGTTGCATTAAGCCAAACACAAATAAGGTCATGAGTGCTAGGAGCAGAATTTAATCCATTCGGCCCATCAAGAGCGGCCACGGTTGGGCAGCGGGTAGAGTTGCTGCCTTACAGCGCTTACAGTTCCCCGGTTCGATCCTGACTACGGGCGCTGTCTATACGGAGTTTGTACGTTCTCCCCGTGACCTGCGTGGGTTTTCTCCGAGATAATAGACAATAGGTGCAGGATTAGGCCATTCGGCCCTTCGAACCAGCACCGCCATTCAATGTGATCATGGCTGATCATCCCCAATCAGTACCCCATTCCTGCCTTCTTCCCATATCCCCTGACTCCACTATTTTTAAGAGCCCTATCTAGCTCTCTCTTGAAAGCATCCATAGGACCAGCCTCCACCGCCCTCTGAGGCAGAGAATTCCACAGACTCAATTCAATTCAATTCAACTTTAATGTCATTGCACAAATACTGAGTATGGGTACAACGAAATGCAGTTCTCTGTGAGAAAGTGTTTCCTCGTCTCTGTTCTAGATGGCTTACTCCTTATTCTTAAACTGTGGCCCCTGGTTCTGGACTCCCACATCATCGGGAACATGTTTCCTGCCTCTAGCGTGTCCAAACCCTTAACAATCTTATATGTTTCAATGAGATACCCTCTCATCCTTCTAAACTCCAGAGTGTACAAGCCCAGCCGCTCCATTCTCTCAGCATATGACAGTCCCGCCATCCCGGGAATTAACCTTGTAAACCTACGCTGCACTCCCTCAATAGCAAGAATGTCCTTCCTCAAATTTTGACCCGCTGAGTTACTCCAGCACTCTGTGTCTACCTAGGTTCTCTCTGATTGTTGTACGCCCCCCGTCGTTACCTCCCCAGTCTGTCCACAATGAGGTGGCCAAACTGAAATGGACTGACGGCCCTGGAGTCACACATGGGCCAGACGCTGTGTGAATGTCTGGCCCAGCCCAGCCCAGACCTCCTTCCTGCCAGACATTTGTGAATCAGATATGTTTATAGCCTCCATCACAGAACGATGGGTGTTCATTCCAGATTTATGTAATTAGTTGAATTTATATTCTGCAGCTGTCATGTTGAGATCCACATCCATTTCTCTGGATTGATGGCTGGTGCCTTGTGGTGCTAATTCAGCGATTTAACCACTAACTAACAATGGACAACATGCGCAGGAGTAGGCCATTCGGCCCTTCGAGCCAGCACCGCCATTCAATGTGATCATGGCTGATCATCCACAATCAGTACCCCGTTCCTGCCTTCTCCCCATATCCCCTGACTCCGCTATCTTCAAGAGCCCTATCTAGCTCTCTCTTGAAAGCATCCAGAGAACCAGCCTCCACCGCCCTCTGAGGCAGAGAATTCCACAGACTCACAACTCTCTGTGTGAAAAAGTGTTTCCTCGTCTCTGTTCTAAATGGCTTACTCCTTATTCTTAAACTGTGATGTTATAACCGTATCCATAACATCTGAAGAAGGGTCCCGACCCGAAACGTCACCCATTCCTTCTCTCCGGAGATGCTGCCTGTCCCGCTGAGTTACTCCAGCTTTTTGTGTCGATCTTCAACATCCATAATATTGCTGGTTTAGTTGAGTTTAGTTTGGAGATACAGCACGGAAACAGGCCCTTCGGCCCACCGAGTCCGTGCCGACCTGCGATCCCAGCACATTAACACTATCCTATACACACCAGTGACAATTTACATTTATACCAGGCCAATTAACCCACAAACCTGCACGTCTTTGGAGTGTGGGAGGAAACCAGAGCACCCGGAGAAAACCCACGCAGGTCACGGGGAGAACGTGCAAACTCCGTACAGACAGCACCCGTAGTCGGGATCGAACCCGGGTCACTGGTGCTACAAGAGCTGTAAGGCAGCGACTCTACCGCTGCGCCACCGTGCCGCCCTGCGTAAAACACATACGCCCCTGTAGATAGAGCAGGGTTGAGAGAGAAAGGTAGATCAGCCATGATTGAATGGTGGAGTAGACTCGATGGGCCGAATGGCCTGATTATGCTGCTATGGCTTGTGAGCATGAAGATGGGGGCAAGAGGAGGTCTTTTGACCATGCAGAGTGGAGGAGATTAGTTGAACTCAACATTATGTTGAGCATGGACGTTGTGGGCCGAAGGGCCTGAACCTGTGCTGTACTGATTGATGTTCTTGTGGGCTCATGTGTTTCCTAATGGAGTATTTGGATTTGCACAGTGCATTATGTGACGAGGTCCTTCCTAATGTCGCTATGAATGTACCAACTCGTATGTAAACTTGGCCGATGTAGTGTCATAGACTCGTACAGCATCAAAACAGGCCCTTCAGCCCAACTCATCCATGCTAACCAAGATGCCCCATCTAAGCTAGTCTAATTTGCCTGAAGAAGTGTTCCGACACAAAATGTCAGCCACCCTTTCCCTTCAGAGAGATGCTGCCTGACGTCTGAGTTGCTCCAGCACTTTGTGTCTACAGTCTCTCATTTGCCTGGATTTCGTCCATTTACCTACAAACCTGTCCTATCCATGTACCTGTCCAAATGTTTTTCATGTACCAGCCTCAACTACCTCCTCTGGCAGCTCGTTCCATACCCCCACCACCCTCTGAGTGAAAAAAATTGCCCCTCAGGTTCCTATTCAATCTTTCCCCTCTCACCTTAAACCTGTGTCCTGTAGTTCCTGGTTCCCCTACTCTGGTTACAAGACTCTGTGCGTTCAACCTGCCTGTTCCCCTCATGGTTTTATACACCTGCTCTTCCCTCACCTCACTCCCCTCCACACACGCACGCAAACACACACACACACACGCACACATGTGCACGCACACGCACACACACACGGACACACACACACACACATGCGCACACACACAGACACACAGACACACACACACACGCACAGGGACACACACACACACACACGCACACACACAGGGACACACACACACACACACGCACACACACACAGGGACACACACACACACACACACACACACACGCACAGGGACACACACACATGGACGCACACACACGCACAGGGACACACACACATGGACGCACACCGACACACACACACACAGACATGCACACACAGATACACACTCATACTACTCACATGCACACACACACACACACATAGACACAGGCACACACACCTCACACAAGCACATAACAGAGGTACACTAACACACATGTACACACACACACATGGACACATACAAACAAGGACATACACACACACAGGGACACACACACACACACATAGACACAGGCATACACACCTCACACAAGCACATAACAGAGATACACTAACACACATGTACACGGACACAACCAAACAAGGACATACACACACACAGGGACACACACACACGCACACACCTCCCCCACCCCAGCCCCTCCCCACTGACACCATCAAAGGGGACTGCTCCCTTCCCTTGTCTACCTTATTAATTCCTTTAATCGCGGTGAAACCTCGATTAGCTCATCTTTTAATCTGCTAAACTCAAGGGGCTGTAAGCTTCGTCTGTGCAACCTGTTCTCATGCCTGAGCCTGTTTAACCCCTTTCATCATTAGCCTGGATCTGCACAAACTCCCTGCCCTGCCTGGCCATCAGCAGGGTGGTGAGAAGCTGCCCGCGTCACTCCTTGCAGTTTATTGATGGCTTCCCTTTGCCGACTGGTTGGTCGTACTATTTACAAAAGTTACAAATCTTTATCCCTTGAAAGCTGCACAAATCTCTGACCTGCACAATAAATAATCATAGGTTTAGATTGCTGGAAATCCCATTTGTGGAATACAGATTCTACAGTTGTTAATGAATGATGATTGCAGCAGAAACGCCTAGCTTTCCCCACCATGACCAGTGCGAGACCTCAATAGTGGATGCTTTGCGTGCCAATAAGCCCTCTTAGTTTAGCTTGGGTCAGTTTAGTTTAGAGATACAGCGTGGAAGCAGACCATTCGGCCCATCGAGTCTGCACCGACCAGCGATCCCCGCACACTGACACCACCCTACACACACTAGGGCCATTTTCACATTTACACCAAGCTAACTCACCTAAAAACACGCACGTCTTTGGAGTGCGGGAGGAAACACCTCTTCACACAGAGAGTTGTGAGTCTGTGGAATTCTCTGCCTCAGAGGGCGGTGGAGGCCGGTTCTCTGGATGCTTTCAAGAGAGAGCTAGATAGGGCTCTTAAAGATAGCGGAGTCAGGGGATATGGGGAGAAGGCAGGAACGGGGTACTGATTGTGGATGATCAGCCGTGATCACATTGAATGGCGGTGCTGGCTCGAAGGGCCGAATGGCCTACTCCTGCACCTATTGTCTATAACCGAAAATCCCGGAGAAAACTCACGCTGGTCACAGGGAGAACGTACAAACTCCGTGTTCAAAAGGGAACTACAGATGCTGGAATATCGAAGGTACACAAAATTGCTGGGGAAACTCAGCGGGCGCAGCAGCATCTATGGAGCGAAGGAAATAGGCGACGTTTCGGGCCGAAACCCTTCTTCAGACTGATGGGGGGTGGGGGGGGGGGAAGAAAGAAGGAAAAGGGGAGGAGGAGGAGGAGGAGCCCGAGGGCGGGCGG
>NC_045963.1:80604115-80609766 GCF_010909765.2 Amblyraja radiata | reverse complement strand
TGTTTTATAAATGGTTCAGAGATTATCTGACAAAATCACAGAAAATGGAAGGATAACGGGTTTCCATATCGGGCTCCCGAACATAATATGGGAGAAGACAAAAATAAACAATCACAATCTTGTTTGTGAAATTTGGCCTTAAATGCGTCCATCGAACGAAACCAACTAAGGGGGTGGATGGGATTGAAATGGTAGCTCTGTTATTTAATGACATATAACACACTTAAAATGTCACTTTTTTTAAAACTGTATTTTGTTGTCCCATCACTCACGAAAATATACCGATCATTTGTATGCCGACAGTAATTGCAAGTAAATTCCGAAAAGCAAACCAGCCGACAAGAACATTACATTCATACCAGATTAAAAACGTGTGAGATTGCATTGGTAAGGATTAAAAAAAACTCTCAATATAATATCTGAATTAATAAAGGTTATGTACCACAACTTCTGGAAACTAAATGTAGCATATAAATTGTAAGAACATATTAATACTTCGTAATTAAATAAATTGGCACAGTTTTCAATGTTTGTCTGTGTGCACCATTGCCATAATGAATTTAATAATAATCCATTAAAATTAATGTTTATACAATGACGCTCAGTTCCGTTTCCAGCATCATTAAAACGAGCTTACGTTTACAATGTCATCGGCACTGAAGAACGAATGATTAACATTGTCCGATAGGAAACGAATAAAAAATATACCAATGATAAATTACAACCTGCAATCTATTAAAACAATATCTGAGTTTGCTTCGTGACTTTAACAGGAAAAGGCTTTAATTCATATAGTAGTCTACGTTTAATAGTGAAAATGCACAATGTTGTTAAATCAATGTTTTAATTAAATAAATGCAACTGTAAATTTGAACGTCACTCAAACCCCCCCCCTAAGCCATCGATTTCAATTCCCACTCTGTTCAAGGATTAGTGGGATACCCTGTTTTATAATTAAAATTAAGATAGCGGAGTCAGGGGATATGGGGAGAAGGCAGGAACGGGGTACTGATTGGGGAAGATCAGCCTTGATCACATTGAATGGCGGTGCTGGCTCGAGGACCGAATGGCCAACTCCTGCACCTATTGTCTACTGTCTAAAATAGCAGAGAAAATTTCGTTTCCAACATTCCATTTCATTTCCCGATTTTTCTTTTTTTTTACCGTAACTATTCGTAAAACTGACATTTTTCATTAGCAATTTACTAAATAGAGGAACATTTTATGTTTAAATGACATTGGGAGCCATAGACAAACATGAATGCAAATTATCTTTCTAATAAATCCATGTATTAAAAATTATTCCAAAACTACAGCTGTTCCGAAATCTCCCCATTTTACATTCAACGCATTTTCCAAATGGGAAAAATCGTGATCTTTGACATAAAACAGATTGGGTTAGACAGCAACTGTGGAAAGAGAAAACCAAGCATTTTCCATCTCGACTATCGTTGGGAGACTAAACCATGGCGAATTCCGTTTCGATTAGAGATATAGCAGAGAAATAGATCCTTCTGCCAACCAAATCCAGGGCCACACACAAGTTCCACGTTATCGCAATATCGCATCTACCCCCGACCCACCAGGGTCAATCACCCAGGTCCATTAACCTGCAAACCTGCACTCTTTGGGTTGTGGGAGGAAAGCTGAGCACCAGTAAGAAACCACAGGAAGAACGCACAGTTCTCACAGTCTGCACCTGATTTCGGGAATGAAGTCGGGTCTCTGGCGCTACCAGTTGTCATTCGGCTCCCCTCTATGGGATTTGTCTTTCGCCACAGGCTGCGTGAGCCTCTAGGCGTTTGCACCATTTACTGTTCCTAGTAATAAATTCTTATTTTTATTTTTAAACATATATCTTCTTTGCGTTTATTGAAATAACATAATCGGAAACTTCATACAACAACAATACCCGGTCGCTGCCACTCGAATTGAACGGACAAACATGTCAAATTGTGCAACAATATCGTTTCCCGCAATGACCGGCTGAATCATACCGCCGATGGGATGAATCGCATAACACAAATTTGCTGAATCTCTTCGCAAAAATCCAAATATCTCTGTCCAAAGACCACCGGAATGCATTCATAACCACAGAGCCAATCCCTGTTGAAATAACGACGAATAACACAATACACGTGGATTACATAGATACCATTTCCATATAATGTGAATTTCCTTCAGTTCCTCCGTCACCCTAGTTCCTCTGTCCCTAGTACACCCGGTACATTGTCATCTATAGATTGTGTTTCACGGACTTTGCTTTCTTAGCTTTGCTGTAACATTGGTTGACATGGCCTACTCATTGTACTTCAAGATAGACAAAACAAGTTGGAGTAACTCAGCGGGACAGGCAGAGTTACTCCAGCTTTGTGTCAATCGCCAGCATAAATCAGCATCCACAGTTCCTTCCTATTCATTATACTTCAAGATATATAACTGCGCAATTAACCCTGACGCTGAACCTTGCCCTTCTGTGTTTTGCTGCAAGATATTTTTACTTCTTCCATGCAAGTTTTGTTAGCGATTGGATTAAAGGTGTCAAGGCGATTCCACCATTTAATACATACACTTTAAAAACTTGAACATTTTACACCCAGGATTTATCCGTTTCTGTCGTTTGTTTCATATGCGCTGAGAAGAAACAAACTGAGACAAAGTACCTGCTGTTGATCAGAAAATACAGTTCGATGCATCGCAGAAGTACCACAACAATCTCAAATAATTAGAAAGCATAGTGAAAGCAAGTTAATGCACATTTTCCCACTAATTTAGAACTAAATCACATCTTTTTCATAGTCAAAGGATCGAAAGTCATAGCACATAAGGCAAGTTTAAATCTCACTGCAGCGGAATCACATTAAATTCTAAAGCAACATCGATCCAACATTGCAATGAATGGGTAATTAATGTAGAAGAACAATTTAATATAATCATTGGAAATGTAGAATAAAATTACAACTGAATACATCTAGATACTGAATAGGATGAAGTTTCTTACCGCTGGTTACCGTCACCATGGTGCCTCCTCCCCAGTAGTCAATGGGGATACACAGTGAAACATGCCATATCAAATACTTCGCTATTCAAGAACTGATGCATGCACTGCTCACAGACGATATGTCCCAGGGTACTCTTCGCTGTCACTTATAAAGCTAAACGCTGTTCTTCTAAAACTCATATAAAATAACGTTAATTGGTCGGAAGACAGTTGGACATTTCTCAAAACAATCCATGTAACTTTAAGCGGTGAACTTTCATTTGAATTTGCTTCACACGGCCTCTCGTCCGGTGCTTGTAGGTTGGAGCAGGAGAAAACTAGGTGTCCGGGTTTTTGTACGAGGAAGTCGCTGTTTGCAGCACCGTGACCCACTGTTGTACACAGTGAGACAGACCCGCACAAAAACCTCCCATACAGTTCACACTCAGGTTTCATTTGAAACGGCCTTCCACACGATTTTAAATGGCCCAGCACTTCACAGAGAACACAGTAAATATACACAACACCAACAATCTCCCTGCATCTCACTTGCCTAATGGAATGAGCATATTTTCGTGGTCTATGATTTTGCACAACGCTATGGGTATGCGTTAAGCGAATAAAAAAACCTCATACATCTGGTTACATTTTTGAATATCGTGTTGGATTTGCGAATGGTACTTTGCGCTCTATTGCCCGACTGTTATTATAGCTGTTGAAATAATTGCTCACCTCTAGTATTTGATGGTAGAAGCTGGACTTCCCAACGTGCCGTTCTTGTACGGGTCTGACACTGAATGCTCACACTGTGTCTCTCGCACAGTAATATACAGCGGTGTCTTCGATCCTCAGGTTCCTGGCGATCACGGTGAATATGTTAGTCGAATGGTCTGTGGACGGAGTAAATCGGGTCTCTATCCCCGGTGCGAAGTACTTGCTAGAAGAACTGTAGTAGGCAAGCAGCCACTCCAGCCCCTGCCCGGGGACCTGACGGACCAAATGCATATAGTAGCTGCTAAGATCGAACCCGCTGACTTTACAGGTCAGTGTGATGGAGCCTCCAGGAGTGCCGGTCTCTGTCTTGGGCTGAGTGAGAACGATATCGGAATGGACACCTGCAAGTTAAAAAAAGGCATGAATGGCGAGGATAAATTATTGACCATTAATCCCCCACTCTAATTATCAATAGGAAATAAATTGGGAGGGTTCTAGAGTGGGTAGGAGGGGAATGGTGTAGGGGATATACCACTGAGAAACTCGCGTGAGGAATTTGTCCAACTCATTACTCACGGACTATTAACGCCAGGAACAGACTGAGTGAAACCGCCGACATCATCCCGCTGGGAAGTGTGACCCGGTTGTTTCTGTACAGAACCTCGCAACAAACCAACTGCAAGGAAGTTGGATTTCAGACCATCTTAGAGAGAATTAAATACCCGGCAAAAGAGGGTGCGGCTGTGGGTGGGGCCTGTAAACCGAGTGGTGCAGCGGGCGGAGCTGAGACACGGCTCCCAACTCAACAGCAAGATGGACTCACGCTTTCACATCTATTAACTGATACAGATGCACACGAGGTTAATAAACCAGCGTGTTTTTCCGCCCCTTACACAATATAAACTCATGGTATAGTTGTAAATAAGATGGTTGAAAGATTGGTTTCATAGTGCAGTTTTTTTCGTAAAATATGTTCGGAATTCCTCAAATTTATATTAAAATGCTTCGTGGTGTGCGTGTGCTTGCGTGTGTGAGAGGGGGAGAGAGAGAGGAGAGGTGAGAAAAATATTTGAGCAAGAAAGACAGACAGGCAGACAGACAGGCAGGCAGACAGGCAGACAGGCAGACAGACAGACAGACAGACAGACAGACAGACAGACAGACAGACAGACAGACAGGCAGGCAGGCAGACAGACAGACAGACAGACAGACAGACAGACAGACAGACAGACAGACAGGCAGAGACAGACAGACAGACAGACAGACAGACAGACAGACAGACAGACAGACAGACAGACCTGTCTTCATTGTTAGGTAGACACAAAATGCTGGAGAAACCCAGTGGGACAGGCAGCATCTCTGGAGAGAAGGAATATGTGACGTTTTGGATCGAGACCCTTCAGAGATGCTGCCTGTCTCGCTGAGTTACTCCAGCATTTTGTGTCTAGCTTCGATTTAAAGCAGCATCTGCAGTTCTTTCCTACACATTCGTTGTTATCAATATGAGCCGTTCGAACAATGTTGGGACTGTCCATTTCAATATCATTTATTTGTCACATGTCCCAGTTGGTACAGTGAAATGTGTGGTCACCATACAGCCATACAGATAAAATGTCAATATCGAGATTGGTTACATAAAAGGCAGTAGAGGAAACTGATACAAAGCAAACACAAAATTCTATTAAAATGTCATTAAGGGATCGGAAGGAAATTAGTGGATGGCATAGTGCAGGAGGGGAATTGTAGATCTGTGGAGTGATTGGAGAAATGATCGGCATTAGGGATGATTCATGTGGTGTTGATTTTCAGATGCTGCTTCCAAAGATCAAAGTTGAATGAAGGCACATTCTAACCAATCAATCAATGAGCATATTTGTTGGATAGTGTTTCAATGATTCAGACTGCACTGGTTGGGCAGATGGTGTGGAGAAATCTAATAGAGATATCTGAAGAAGAA